>NC_069503.1:840442817-840595317 GCF_027579735.1 Bombina bombina | reverse complement strand
GAAGGGAGGGACAAGGCAGGAACTTAAACGGAAGGCACCACTGCCTGCAAGACCTTTCTCCCAAATATAGCCTCCGAGGAAGCAAAAGTATCAAATTTGTAGAATTTAGAAAAAGTATGAAGCGAAGACCAAGTCGCCGCCTTACAAATCTGTTCAACAGAGGCATCATTTTTAAAAGCCCATGTGGAAGCTACCGCTGTAATTCTTTCAGGAGGCTGCTGGCCAGCAGTCTCATAAGCTAAACGGATTATGCTTCTCAGCCAAAAAGAAAGAGAAGATGCCGAAGCCTTTTGGCCTCTCCTCTGTCCAGAGTAGACAACAAACAATGCAGATGTTTGACGAAAATCCTTAGTAGCTTGTAAATAAAACTTTAAAGCACGAACCACGTCAAGATTGTGTAATAGACGTTCCTTCTTTGAAGAAGGATTAGGACACAGTGACGGAACTACAATCTCCTGATTGATATTCTTATTAGATACCACCTTAGGAAGAAATCCAGGTTTGGTACGCAACACTACCTTATCTGTATGGAATATCAGATAAGGGGAATCACACTGTAAAGCAGATAACTCTGAAACTCTTCGAGCTGAAGAGATAGCTACCAAAAACAGAACTTTCCAAGATAAAAGCTTGATATCTATGGAATGCAAAGGTTCAAACGGAACCCCTTGAAGAACTTTAAGAACTAAATTTAAACTCCATGGCGGAGCAACAGGTTTAAACACAGGCTTGATTCTAACTAAAGCCTGACAAAACGCCTGAACATCTGGAACATCTGCCAGAAGCTTGTGAAGAAGAATAGACAGAGCAGAAATCTGTCCCTTTAAGGAACTAGCTGACAATCCCTTCTCCAATCCTTCTTGGAGAAAGGATAATATCCTAGGAATCCTGACTTTAATCCATGAGTAACCCTTGGATTCACACTAATGAAGATATTTACACCATATCTTATGATAGATTTTCCTTGTGACAGGCTTTCGAGCCTGAATTAAGGTATCAATGACCGACTCGGAGAAACCACGTTTTGATAAAATCAAGCGTTCAATCTCCAAGCAGTCAGCTGCAGAGAAATTAGATTTGGATGTTTGAATGGACCTTGGAGTAGAAGGTCCTGCCTCAGCGGCAGAGACCATGGTGGAAGGGATGACATGTCCACCAGATCTGCATACCAAGTGCTGCGTGGCCACGCAGGTGCTATCAAAATCACAGAAGCTCTCTCCTGCTTGATCTTGGCAATCAGACGAGGGAGGAGAGGAAATGGTGGGAACACATAACCCAGGCTGAAGGACCAGGGCACTGCTAGAGCATCTATTAGCGCTGCCTGGGGATCCCTTGACCTGGACATGTAACAGGGAAGCTTGGCGTTCTGACGAGACGCCATCAGATCCACTTCTGGTTTGCCCCATAGTTGAATCAGCTGGGCAAATACCTCCGGATGGAGCTCCCACTCCCCCGGATGAAAAGTCTGCCGACTTAGAAAATCCACCTCCCAGTTCTCTACTCCTGGGATATGGATAGCTGAGAGATGGCAAGAGTGAACCTCTGCCCATAGAATTATCTTTGAAACCTCCAACATTGCCAGGGGGCTTTTTGTCCCCCCTGATGGTTGATATAGGCTACAGTCGTGATATTGTCCGACTGAAATCTGATGAACCTGACCGCAGCTAGTTGAGGCCAAGCCTGAAGAGCATTGAATATCGCTCTCAGTTCCAGAATGTTTATCGGAAGGAGGGCTTCTTCCTGAGTCCACGAACCCTGAGCCTTCAGGGAGTTCCAGACTGCGCCCCAGCCCAGAAGGCTGGCATCTGTCGTGACTATAGTCCACTCTGGCCTGCGGAAACTCATTCCCCTGGACAGATGGACCCGAGAGAACCACAGAGAAGAGAATCCCTGGTCTCTTGATCCAGATTTAGCAGAGGGGACAAATCTGTGTAATCCCCATTCCACTGATTGAGCATGCAAAGTTGCAGTGGTCTGAGATGTAGGCGGGCAAACGGAACTATGTCCATTGCCGCTACCATTAGGCTGATTACTTCCATACACTGAGCCACTGACGGCCGAGAAGTGGAAGGAAGAGCACGGCAGGAAGTTAGAAGCTTTGATAACCTGACCTCTGTCAGAGAAATTTTCATTTCTACTGAATCTATCAGTGTTCCTAGGAAGGAAACTCTTGTGAGAGGGGAGAGAGAACTCTTTTCTTCATTCAATTTCCACCCGTGAGACCTCAGAAAGGCCAGAACAATGTCCGTATGGGACTTGGCGATTTGAAAAGTCGACGCCTGTATCAGAATGTCGTCTAGGTAAGGAGCCACCGCTATGCCCCGTGGCCTTAGAACCGCCAGTAGGGACCCTAGAACCTTCGTAAAGATTATTGGTGCCGTGGCTAACCCGAATGGAAGAGCCACAAACTGGTAATGCCTGTCTAAGAAGGCGAACCTGAGGAACTGATGATGATCTCTGTGAATCGGAATGTGGAGATAAGCATCCTTTAAGTCCACGGTAGTCATATATTGACCCTCCTGGATCATAGGGAGGATGGTTCGGATAGTCTCCATCTTGAAGGATGGGACCCTGAGAAATTTGTTTAGGATCTTGAGATCCAAGATTGGTCTGAAAGTTCCCTCTTTTTTGGGAACTATAAACAGATTTGAACAGAAGCCCTGCCCCTGTTCCTCCTTTGGAACTGGGTGGATCACTCTCATAACCAGCAGGTCTTGAACACAACAAAAGAATGCCTCTCTCTGTATCTGGTTTACAGATAATTGTGAGAGATGAAATCTCCCCTTTGGAGATGAAGCTTTAAAGTCCAGAAGATATCCCTGGGAAACTATCTCTAATGCCCAGGGATCCTGGACGTCTCTTGCCCAAGCCTGGGCGAAGAGAGAGAGTCTGCTCCCCACTAGATCCGGTCCCGGATCGGGGGCTACTCCTTCATGCTGTCTTAGAGGCAGCCGCAGGTTTCTTGGCCTGCTTCCCCTTGTTCCAAGCCTGGTTAGGTCTCCAGACTGGTTTGGACTGGGCGAAATTTCCCTCTTGTCTTGCATTAGAGGAAACTGAAGCTGCGCCACTCTTGAAGTTTCGAAAGGAATGAAAATTATTCTGTTTGGTCCTTAACTTATTGGACCAATCCTGAGGAAGGGCGTGACCTTTTCCTCCAGTAATATCAGAAATGATCTCCTTCAGTCCAGACCCGAATAGGGTCTGCCCCTTGAAGGGAATGTTGAGAAGCTTAGACTTTGAAGTAACGTCAGCTGACCAGGATTTAAGCCATAGCACCCTACACGCCTGAATAGCAAAACCTGAGTTCTTAGCCGTTAGTTTGGTTAAATGAACAACGGCGTCAGAAACAAATGAATTGGCTAGCTTAAGCGCTTTAAGCTTGTCAAGTATATCATCCAATGGAGTTTCTACCTGTAAGGCCTCTTCCAGAGACTCAAACCAGAAGGCCGCAGCAGCAATGACCGGGGCAATGCATGCAAGAGGCTGGAGAATAAAACCTTGTTGAATAAACATTTTCTTAAGGTAACCCTCTAACTTTTTATCCATTGGATCTAGGAAAGAACAACTGTCCTCGACGGGGATAGTTGTACGCTTAGCTAGGGTAGAAACCGCTCCCTCCACCTTAGGGACCGTTTGCCATAAGTCCCGTGTAGCGGCATCTATTGGAAACATTTTCTTAAAAATAGGAGGGGGAGAGAACGGTACACCTGGTCTATCCCATTCCTTATTGATAATTTCTGAAAACCTTTTATGTATTGGAAAAACATCAGTGTAAACAGGCACTGCATAGTATTTATCCAATCTACACAATTTCTCTGGCACTATAATGGTGTCACAGTCATCAAGAGTAGCTAAAACCTCCCTGAGCAACACGCGGAGGTGTTCAAGCTTAAATTTAAATGTAGACATATCAGAATCAGGTTGAAGCATCTTCCCTGAGTCAGAAAAATCACCCACAGAAAGAAGCTCTCCTGCCTCAGCTTCTGCATATTGTGAGGGGATATCAGACATAGCTACTAAAGCGTCAGAGTGCTCTGTATTTTTTCTAGTCCCAGAGCTGTCTTGCTTTCCTTGTAACCCTGGTAGTTTGGACAATACCGCTGTAAGGGTATGATCCATAACTGCTGCCATGTCTTTTAAAGTAAACGCCATGGGCGCGCTAGATTACTTGGCGCCACTTGAGCGGGAGTCAAAGGTTCTGACACGTGGGGCGAGTTAGTCGGCATAACTTCCCCCTTGTCAGTTTCCTCTGGTGATAAATCTTTTAAAGACAGAATATGATCTTTATAACAAAGTAAAATCAGTACATTTGGTACACATTCTAAGAGGGGGTTCCACAATGGCTTCTAAACATAATGAACAAGGAGTTTCCTCTATGTCAGACATGTTTAAACAGACTAGCAATGAGACCAGCAAGCTTGGAAAACACTTTGATAAATATAAACAAGCAAAAAATAAAAACGGTACTGTGCCTTTAAGAGAAACAATTTTTGTCAGAAATTGAAAAACAGTGATAAAAAGCAGTAAATCTTACAAAATTTTTACAGTGTGTATAATAGACTAACAGAGCATTGTACCCACTTGCAAATGGATGATTAACCCCTTAGTTTCAAAACCGGATCAAAAAAACAATATAAACATTTTTTAACAGTCACAACAAACTGCCACAGCTCTGCTGTGGCTCCTAGGCAAAATCTAGCCAGCCATGTGGAAAAAACTGGGTCCCAATAAAGTTTTATCACCAATATGTAGAAAAAAACATTTAAACACTTCCAGCAAAGTTATCTTATTTTCAGTAATGTGAGAAAGTAATAAGAATATTACCTTTTACAGCAAGCATGATACTAGTCGTTATTAAATCACTGTAATCAGGCTTACCTTAAATAAATCCGGTATTAACAGCATTTTCTAGCATATTCATTTCTCTAGAAAAATTTAAACTGCACATACCTCATAGCAGGAGACCCTGCATGCCATTCCCCCAGCTGAAGTTACCTCATCTCTTCAGTTATGTGTGAGAACAGCAATGGATCTTAGTTACAACCTGCTAAGATCATCAAAAACCACAGGCAGACTCTTCTTCAACTTTCTGCCTGAGGCTAAAACAGTACAATCCGGTACCATTTGAAAATAACAAACTTTTGATTGAAGATAAACTAAATAAATTCACCACATCTCTCTAGCTACTTCCTATTTTGTCGAGAGCTGCAAGAGAATGACTGGTAGTGGCAGTTAGGGGAGGAGCTATATAGACAGCTCTGCTGTGGGTAATCCTCTTGCAGCTTCCTGTTGGGAAAGAGAATATCCCACAAGTAATGGATGATCCGTGGACTGGATACACCTTACAAGAGAAATAAAGCATAGTGTAACTATAATAAACAGGGTTGCACTATTATTCTCTTTTTGTGTTTTTATACTATACATGCCTGGAGACGACCTTTTAGAAGAGTAGCAGCGAGTTCTAAGGACACTGAGAGACGATACTGATCTGTATCCCCAAGGGTTTTCCCTTACACTATGCGGCACTTACCTCATAGGATTGAGGTGAAGAAGTGTGAGTAAACTCCCAAAGGGAGCCGTATTGTCTACCTGTTATCGTTTTGGATTAATAACTAAGAAGAGTGTGATTCTACTTTTGTTTCTTACTAAAGAAGGTAACAATATAAGTGACTTTTCACACCATTTCTACAGCGTGATTACCGCTTCGACCAGATTCATATTAGACTTATAGAGTGTATCTTTATTGCTGTGATATCTGAACACACAATATATATTGTATAACCCTCATGATATGTATATGCATATAGATATTAATAGATAGAATATGAACACAGTCTGTATAGACAGCTATCAGTATAGCGCATTATTATTGATCTAGATGTACCAACCATACAATCTGTTATTATATACAGCTTTACAACTTACATAGTATCTGCGATAATAGGACAAAGATTTTTATTTATCTATACAGTATACTATTGGCTGATATCATCGATAGGCTATTAGGCTTATCCATGCAATCACTGGTACTCTCAAAAAATCTTATGATTGCACTATAGGCTGCGCCATTTTAGAGTTATCCCCTATATGTATTGTTATATGTTTTTCCCCCTCCCCTGTACTATTTAGATACATATATATTTTAATATTCCTAATTTATGCTTCAACTTGAGCAGCAGTATATCTCCAAGGCTCAAATAATAAAAATGGCCAGCAAAACAAAAAAATGAGGAAAGAGGTGTGGGGTAAACTAGGGAGAAAACCTACTGCTATTCAAGTACAGTGCTATGCAGTAGCGTGGTGCTAGAAAATGTACTTTAACGGAATGAAAATTACACACTACAAAATTGGGGAATGGTTAAGCAGCAACACACCAGAGTGTTTCAACCACGCATGCGTTAATCAGCGTGTGCGAGCATGACAACTTATTTTTACGAGTTGATGGTAATTGGAGAAAGCCTAAAATAACAAACTGCACACAAGAGGTGGGCGGAGCCGAGCAGCCATTTTCTGCTTTTTAGAAACGAAAACTTGTTTTCAGTTTCACAGCTACTATATTCCAGCTTCTGTGTGATTGACCTGGTGCAGGAGCCGTATTTTATGTGTTTACATAGGTAAGTAAAATTTATTGTTGGCTGTAGACTGTCCCTTTAACATAAACCTTTATCTATATAGCATTTCTTTGTCTGATGCAGATGGTCTGTCAAGTTCCTTGCTTTATTTATTATTATCAGTTCATATATGTGATGAAATGCACAATATTTGTTTTATGTAGCCAATTCTTTTCTTAAAAAAAAAAATCCCTTAAAAATTGTACTACTATTGTACAGTACTATGTTATCATGTGAAAGATTAGCTAGTAGTAGTAGATGGCCTATATTATAAAAATACACAATACCCTGGCGCTTTAATCTAATGTTGTGTTAATAAAACGTGTAAGTATTACAAAAGACTACATGTTCTGAAAGAAAATGTTACAGTGCAACTCATGTTTGCAAAGGTTGTACTTTATTTGGTAGACGATAGAGAGGCATTGCACCAAAGACCACTTCTGGAGACCTGTAAATTAACAAAAAAAATATAGAGAAACACGGTTAGCTATAATATTATTGAACACAAATGAAAAAAGATACAGTTATGCTAAATAATTTTTTTGGTGTGTAAATGACATAAATACCCAGGATAATAGAAGCAGCACAATGGGGCCTATCTATCAAGCTCCGAAAGGAGCTTGACGGCCCATGTTTCTGGTGAGTCTTCAGACTTGCCAGAAACAGCAGTTATGAAGCAGCGGACAGGAATCGCTGCTGGCGGCCCGCGAGTCTGCAGGGGGCGGCGTTGCCCCAGCAGCTCTTGTGAGCAGCTGGTGCAATGATGAATACGGAGAGCGTATTGCTCTCCGCATTCAGTGAGGTCTTGCGGATCAGGTCCGCAAGACCTTTGTTAAATAGGGGCCAATAAGTAGACATGACCATATTAGTTTTCTAGAAGAAACATTTTTTTAATTTTGAGTGAGAAACTTGAAATCTGTCAATCACATTAATGCTCACTAAAGTGCACCTATGTTTTAAATTTGCCAGACTTTTCAATGTAAAACCCTGTTTTTAGGTTCTTGTCATTTTGGAATGCATTAACAAATTTCAAGTAAATATTGAGTATTAACAAAACAATTAGCCAAATCTACAACAAAAACTACAGCAACAATCTTTATGAAATCAATATTGCATGCAGATAAATTATTGTCTAGTAGGTCAAATTTTTGGAGGTAAAAAAAAGAAATGAGCAGTGGTATATATATATATATATATACATATATACACACATACATAGGGCTCCTGCTGTTCATTGATGCCAGAGTGTCATTTTAGAGATAGAGATGGGTGGATCAGTGATTACATAATGATGTGTACAGGAACCCGGCTCTTCCCCTATCTGTGAGGGGAACACAACATTTATGCTTACTTAATAAATTCATTTATTTTATGGTGGTGAGAGTCCACTAGCCATTACTCCTGGAATTTAAGTCCTGGCCACTAGGAGGAGGCAACGATTCCAATAGCTCCAAGAGCCCTTCATTCCTGCTCTCTGGTATTCCAGTCTGACGTAAAGCCAAGAAAGGAGAAGTAGGAAGGTATGAAAGAACAAAGAAGGGAATATGAGGTGCAAACTAGAACTGCTGCCAGAAAAAATGAATTACGTAAAAACTAGGCCTGAACAAACATAGATGTCAAGACCTAGACATTTTCCTTTAGTAGTATGAAACTGAAAAAAACAACCAAAAATAACTCTTGTTAGCAGATAAGTCATTATCTGAACCGACTGGCAAAAAGAAGAATTCTTGGAATTTAAAAGAATGTGAGCTAAAATCCTGGTTTTCATAACCGTAAACAAACAATTTTCCAAATAATTTGATAAATTTACCTTTGTAACAGGATTTATGTTCTAAAATAAGGCGTTCAATACAGAATAAAATAAACCAAAAATAGGTATTCAATCTATAATCCATCAAGATCAGAAACTTGAGATCTTGATGATTGGAGAAAGCTTGACATCTGAATCAGATTTACAAAACAAGTTTTGCAGAGCTTGATTTGAGCAGTCAGATTAATGAAGAATACTCTATTCCATTTGAATTATGACTCTTGGAAACAGAAGTATTCAGGTCTATGGGAGACACCATTGTTCCATAATCTAGTAGAAAACTACTTAAAACATTCCAGTGGAAAGGATTACCTACTAAGGAAATCTGCTTCTTAGATTTACTTTCTGTGATGCAAAATAAAGAAAACGTTTCTGTGTCCTATTAAAACACCTTGAGACATCCTTCATTACAAAGGGATTGCAAGTTATCTATTGATTGTGGATATAAGCTACAGCTGTAACACTGTCTGAAAGAAAACTAGGATAAATTTCTCCTTTCAGAAGAGGACAGCTGTAAATGGACCTAAAGATTGCACGTCCAAGATGATTATTGGCAACATCACCTCTAGAAGAAACTCCCTGTTCTCTCCTGGATTCCCAGACTGAACCCCAATCTAAGAGAATGGCGTCTGCAGACATTATTTACCAATTTGGTGAAATACAGGATACCCCAGGTAAAATAGTTTGGAAAACTATCCAACAAGACAGAGATTGCTTTACTGAAGAATCTCAAAAGATTATATAATATAGTTGAGTGAAAATGTTTGCACAATTGTCAAAGCATGCAAAGTTAAAGAGGTCTCATATGAAACCATGCAAAAGGAAGAATATCTGATGCTGCAATTTTCAGACCTAACACTTCCATACATTGAGCTGCAGATGGGTTGGAAATTTAGTGTAGCTCTTACTGATCCGTTAGCGAAAGCTATATAGTCAATGAGTCTATAATGACTCCTAGAAAAGAGACTCTTGATAAATGAGAAAGAGAACGCTTTTAAATTAATTCTCCAAAAAATGCCTTCAACGAAAACATCACTAGAATGAAGGAAAAAATGTAGCCTGAGCCAATATGTTGTCCAAGTATAGAGTCACTAAACTACATGAGTATTTATTATAGACAAGAGAGTTCCCAGAACCTTCTGGAAGCTGTAGATAGACCAAACGAAAGAGCTACAAACTGAAAACCAAATCTTAGAAGCTGGAAATGGTCTAGGAATAGGAAGGAAGGCATCCTTCAAAATAAATGTTGACATAAATTGACACTGTTGAATAAGAGGTAGTATTGCCCAGATCACTACTATTTTTAAAATAAGAACTCTGAGACATTTGACATTAAGACCAGATTTGTTCCAAAAATTCCCTCTTTTTTGGTTATAATGTTAAAGGATGGAATACAATTCTTAGCTTTCTTCCAAATCTTAAACTACAGCTAATAAAATTCAGAAAATATTTTGGAACGTGAGACAGAAGACACCTACTTCAAATTGGCTTTGATTTTAACCTATTCAGTAATTCTGGGAACATATGTTTAGAACCCAGAGGTTTTGGACAGACTGTAAAAAGACTTCTAAAAAAGGAGTACATTGTCACTTACCAGAAAAGAATCTGGATTGGGGCCATACCTTCATGCTGATTTGGAAGAGGAAGAATGATAATAGAATACTTGGCCTTGGACTTCCGGTGGGTGGGCCTAGAGCAAGCAGGGCAAGTTGTGTGCTCTGTGTAGCTCCGTGTCCATACCCCCTAGGATACGGACTAACAGCTGCCCAAGTGGGAAAGCCCTTGACGGGACGCGTGTCTGGGCTAATATACCACAGGAGAAGGGGAAAGAAAGAACCCTCCCTCACCGAAAGCCAACGCACGCAGGTTAAGCGTGGAAGCGGACTCTCTAAAAGAAAGGAAAAAGGAGCTACAAACAAATGTGAAATATCTAGAGCTGCTCGAAGAAGAGTAAGCACCTAGCCACAGACCATTGGTCTGTTTGGTTATGAGAGTAGGAGCTGCCGTGTTGAAAAAGAAGAAAGATACCCGTGGGGAGAAACATAAAGATCAATATCGGCTGAGAAGTGTCATTGACATAACCGTGGGACACTGATAGGGAGCCGAATTGTAAAAACTGCAAGTGAGACCTACGCTGCAAGGGTTGTAACGGCAGAGTCATATACTGGGGAGAGGTGAAGTCCCCCCTTCGGCAGAGTACAGCCGCGGAAAATAAACACTTACCACCCAGATTAAAAGAGGAAAGATACCCGTGGGGAGAAACATGGAGATCAATATCGGCTGAGAAGTGTCGCTGACATAGCCGTGGGACACTGAAAGGGAGCTGAGCTGTGGAAACTGCGGGTGAGACCTGCGCTGCAGGGGTTGTAACGGCAGAGTCAAATACTGGGGAGAGGTGGAGTCCCCCCTACGGCAGAGCACAGCTGCGGAAAATAAACACTTACCACTCAGATTGCAGAGCTCCGTGTTACTCTGGGGCTTGCTTCTGCGGTCTCCGGCCGCTGTTCAGTGGCGTTCAGAGTTGGGACCGTCTACTTCCGGGTCATTGGAGCTGATTGCCGGCTGTGTCCGTGCCTTCCTTCCTGTCTGTGAGAGGTGCCTTCGTAGCGGTGGCGAGACAAGGCAGCAGACATGTGAGAAGCAGCCGAGAGGCTCTTGGTGGCTGGAGCTGGACTGGAGGTATCAGGCGGGTCTCCCTGCGGAACCTGTGAACGGAGGTCAGTAGTGAAGCAGTTTGGCGGGACAAGCCAGGGTATCTGCAGTATAGCTTGGAATAAGTGTTCAAGAAGGGGAGAAGAAGGCTCCTGAGAAAGAAAGGATAAGGCAAGAGGGGACTTTTTGGATTGGTAAAGGGAAGACAACCAGTACATCACATTTATGGTTCTTGAAATTGCTGCCCCTATATTCATACCCTCTCACTCTTTGGAGTGATAGAGAAGGAGAGAGGGAATTTATCTCTCAGAGGGTAATTCAAGGACGTAATAGAAACTTTTGCCATCTTTGTTCTAAAAACTCTGACTTTGGTTTAAAAGAGTATAAAATAAGGCTAAGAAAATCCCCCTTGCTTATTGCTTACTATTTAGAGGTATCAAGAATAAGATGTACCCGGTAATAGGCATTTTATAGACTATTACAACAAGAAGATCTGAAAGGAAGTTTCTTTTTTTTATCCTTCTGGTTTTTCTTTGTTTCTCTGTGTTTAAGGAAAGGCGAGGGGGAAGAAGGAGAAAGGGAAGAAAGAAAGGAAAAAGCTCAGCTACCTGGGCCATTCAGAAAATATCTGAACATATATGAGTATTAAACCAGGGCAGCATTAAGTAGAGAGTCCACGGTTCCTTTTACATAGGGAAAAAAGTGAAGTAAACTTAAATATCGATTATAACAAGAAGGAAAATATAAAGAAAAATTGTTAAGTTAGTCTGTTTTACTTGTTTATCTTTTTTTCTTTTTTTTCTCTTCTTGGATTGTTTCTACTTGTGTATATGGATAAATATCTAGGGGTTAATAAGATGGCATCTAAACATAAACAAAGTGATAGAAGACAGAGAGGTTCCCCTGAAGTATTAAATGAATCGTTAGACTCTACCTTTAACAACAAAGACGCACATCAGATAGTGCAACAGATAAGCTCATTATTTCTCCCCAAAATGGAGAATTTACAAAAGGGTCTAGATGATATCTCTGGGGAGATCAAACAGATCTCAACTAGATTCATAGAATTGGAAGGAAGAGTGTCTGATTTTGAAGACATCTCTTCAAGCCATTCTAACGCAATTGAAAACCTTACGAAGCAAAATCAGGTTCTCCATCAACGCCTGGAAGACCTGGAGAACAGGTCAAGGCGAAATAATATTTGTCTAATAGGGGTTCCTGAATCTATTAAGTCAGCAGACTTGATACACTTTGTTGAAAATACACTTGCAAATCTTTTAAAAATGTCTGTAAGCACACTTAAAGGTAGTGTAGAACGGGCTCACAGGGTTGGTCCAGAGTATCAGGAAAGGAACACACGTACACAACCTAAACAGATCATGGTTAAATTCTTACATTTTCAAACAAAAATTGCCATATTACAAGCATATAGAAAGAATTCTCCTCTTATATTTGAGAACTCCAAAGTACTGATGTTCCAGGATTATTCAATGGAATTATCAAGAAAACAAAAAGAATTTTCACCGCTGTGTAACACCTTGAACACAGAGGGAATAAAAGCATTTTTGTTATACCCGGCTAAATTAAAAATCTTAACGTCAGAGGGGCCAAAATTTTTTGATTCCCCTCATGAGGCTAAAGAATTCCTAGATCACAGTCCAAAGGCCATTTTTTAGATAATTGTCTGTTTTTTTTTGTTTTAAGGCTAGGAATGTTTTGATTTTATGGAATTATTAATTATGAATTTAGATATAAACATGGTAATTGGGTCCACTTGGTTATGTTGGATAATATTTTTTTTTCTAGCTTGTTTGGATAATACCTCTTTGCTTTTAAAAAGCAAAGTAAAGGAAGAGAGAGGAAAGGAAAGGTTCAATGATAAAATTATATATGATGGTTTTTTTTTCTTTTTTTTTTTTTCTTTTATTGTTTATATAAAGACTGGTCAAAAGTTTACATATTTATGTTTATCAGTTCTTTTGTTAAAAATCAGAGAATAATTTGTACAATTTGCTGTGGTTCATCATGTAAATGTGGGAAATATTTTTTTTTTTCTCTCTACTAAAAATATTAATGTTTTTGAACTTAATGTCAATGGGGTGTGGGTGTTTTTTTTTTTTTTTCCATAGTTCACAGGATAGGCACTTTTCTATTTTCACACATTTAACACTTTCACTATATGTATTTTTGCACTCAAGGTGTTTTTTGCTTTCACCTTGTTTTTCTTTACATAAGACAAGTACTTCTATATTTTATGTATTTTTTTAACACTCATGAATATCACATTGCACTCAAGGTGTTTTTTTTCTCTATCTTGTTTCTTTATACACAAGATAAGTACCTCTATATCGCACTTATTTTTTAACACCCATGAATACCACACTGCACTCAAGGTGTTCTTGTTTTTATCTTGCTACCCTGCTCACGAGATAAGTATCTCTATAGTGCACATATTTTTTAACACTAAATTTTCCACTAAATGTGGGGTGTTGTGTTTTTTTTTTGTTTTGTTTTTTCATTAAATTGGCACCAAATCTGTATGTCACGAATCTCACACATTAAAATATATCTACACGGTTTGAAATTAAATGTAAAGTTTTCACTATTGGTGCATTTCTTCTTCATCTCTCTTCCCCTCCCTCTCCCCCTCTCTCTTTGTTTCTTTTTTATTATTTCTCTCATAGAAGGTTTTTTAAAAAATATGGAGATTTTTTTTAATAGGGGATGACCCTTAAGTTGGTATCGTGGAATGTGGGGGGAATTAACTCTCCCATTAAAAGACAAATGATACTTTCTCATTTACGGCGGCTTAATACAGATATAGCGTTTTTACAGGAGACGCACTTATCGGATAAAGAGCATGATAAGTTATGTAAAAATTGGGTAGGTTCCGTAGTTTATGCATCCTATACAAATACAAGTAGAGGTATAATAATTCTCTTTGGTAAAAGACTCCAGCTTGAGATTGTCAAAACTATCAAAGATCCAGAGGGTAGGTATTTGATATTGCAGATCAATATGAAGGGGAGGATGTGGGTGCTGTGTAACATTTATGCACCTAACAAAAAAGATGTGGGATTCTGGACTGGTCTTTTTCAGGCCCTAGCGCCTTTTCATGGTATGGATGTAATGGTGGGGGGTGACTTCAATCTAGCCCCAAACCCCACGTGTGATAGATATCGAATCCCCGGGTGCGTACAGAAGCCTATTCTTAAAAATAATGGGAAATTTGAAAGGGGAATTTTTAGAAAATTCAAGGACATGCTTCAATTAGTAGACATCTGGAGACTCCGTAATCCTGATGGCAAAGACTATACCTGTGCCTCTAGAGCAGTCCCAGTCCTTTCTAGGATAGATCTATTCCTCATATCGAATTCTCTAGTTTCTAAGGTAACTAAGGATAAAATCCATAACGTAATTATTTCAGATGACGCTCCAATTGAAATATCTTTACTTGAAGGTTATCAGTGTAGTAATAGGAATACAATGCGTTTTCCGTATTACTTATATACGTCCGAAAACTTTAAAAAATTTCTGGCACAATCATGGAACGATTACTGTACAGATAATATAAATCACCTTGGAGACCCAGGAGTATTCTGGGGCGCAGCTAAGACAGTATTAGCAGGTAATATAATAGCCTACGATGCTAACCTGCGTAAAAAGGCGCGGTTGAAACTTCAACTTTCAGCAAAAGTATCAAATTTATAGAATTTAGAAAGAGTATGAAGCAAAGACCAAGTCGCCGCCTTACAAATCTGTTCAACAGAAGCCTCATTCTTAAAAACCCAGGTGGAAGCTACCGCTCTAGTAGAATGAGCTGTAATTCTTTCAGGAGGCTGCTGGCCAGCAGTCTCATAAGCTAAGCGGATTATACTTCTTAGCCAAAAAGATAGAGAATTTGCCGAAGCCTTTTGGCCTCTCCTCTGTCCAGAGTAGACAACAAACAATGCAGATGTTTGACGAAAATCTTTAGTAGCTTGTAAATAAAACTTTAAAGCGCGAACCACATCAAGATTGTGTAATAGACGTTCCTTCTTTGAAGAAGGATTAGGACACAGTGACGGAACAACAATCTCCTGATTGATATTTTTATTAGATACCACCTTAGGCAGAAAACCAGGTTTGGTACGTAACACTACCTTATCTGCATGGAAAATGAGATAAGGGGAATCACATTGTAAAGCAGATAACTCCGAAACTCTTCGAGCCGAGGAGATAGCTACTAAAAACAGAACTTTCCAAGATAAGAGTTTAATATCTATGGAATGCAAAGGTTCAAACGGAACCCCTTGAAGAACTTTAAGAACTAAATTTAAACTCCATGGCGGAGCAACAGGTTTAAAAACAGGCTTGATTCTAACCAGAGCCTGACAAAACGCCTGAACATCTGGAACCTCAGCCAGACGTTTGTGCAAAAGAATAGACAGAGCAGAAATCTGTCCCTTTAAGGAACTAGCTGCTAAACCCTTCTCCAATCCTTCTTGGAGAAAAGATAATATCCTAGGAATCCTGACTTTACTCCATGAGCAACCCTTGGATTCACACCAATGAAGATATTTACACCATATCTTATGATAGATTTTCCTGGTGACAGGCTTTCGCGCCTGTATTAAGGTATCAATGACCGACTCGGAGAAACCACGCTTTGATAAAATCAAGCGTTCAATCTCCAAGCAGTCAGACACAGAAAAATTAGATTTGGATGGTTGAAAGGACCCTGAAGTAGAAGGTCCTGTCTCAGAGGCAGAGTCCATGGTGGAGAGGATGACATGTCCACCAGATCTGCATACCAAGTCCTGCGAGGCCACGCAGGTGCTATCAAAATCACCGAAGCTCTCTCCTGTTTGATCTTGGCAATCAGACAAGGGAGCAGAGGAAACAGTGGAAACACATAAGCCAGGTTGAAGGACCAAGGCACTGCTAGAGCATCTATCAGTGCTGCCTTGGGATCCCTGGACCTGGAACCATAACAAGGAAGCTTGGCGTTCTGACGAGACGCCATGAGATCCAGTTCTGGTTTGCCCCAAAGTTGAATCAACTGTGCAAATACCTCCGGATGGAGCTCCCACTCCCCCGGATGAAAAGTCTGTCGACTTAGAAAATCCGCCTCCCAGTTCTCTACTCCTGGGATATGGATAGCTGATAGATGGCAAGAGTGAATCTCTGCCCATCAAATTATCTTTGAAACCTCCAACATTGCTAGGGAACTCCTTGTTCCCCCTTGATGGTTGATGTAAGCTACAGTCGTGATGTTGTCCGACTGAAATCTGATGAACCTGACCGCAACTAGCTGAGGCCAAGCCTGAAGAGCATTGAATATCACTCTTAGTTCCAGAATGTTTATCGGAAGGAGTGCTTCCTCCTGAGTCCACAATCCCTGAGCCTTCAGGGAGTTCCAGACTGCACCCCAGCCCAGAAGGCTGGCATCTGTTGTTACTATTGTCCAATCTGGCCTGCGGAAGGTCATACCTTTGGACAGATGGACCCGAGATAGCCACCAGAGAAGAGAATCCCTGGTCTCTTGATCCAGATTTAGTAGAGGGGACAAATCCATGTAATCCCCATTCCACTGACTGAGCATGCAGAGTTGCAGCGGTCTGAGATGTAGGCGGGCAAACGGCACTATGTCCATTGCCGCTACCATTAAGCCGATTACTTCCATACACTGAGCCACTGAAGGGCGAGAAGTAGAATAAAGAACACGGCAGGAATTTAGAAGTTTTGACAACCTGGCCTCTGTCAGGTAAATCTTCATTTCTACAGAATCTATCAGAGTTCCCAGGAAGGAAACTCTTGTGAGAGGGGATAGAGAACTCTCCTTTTCATTCACTTTCCACCCATGAGACCTCAGGAATGCCAGAAAAATGTCCGTATGGGACTTGACAATTTGGAAATTCGACGCCTGTATCAGAATGTCGTCTAAGTAAGGGGCTACTGCTATGCCCCGCAGCCTTAGGACCGCCAGAAGTGACCCCAGAACCTTCGTAAAGATTCTTGTTGCCGTAGCTAACCCAAAGCGAAGAGCCACAAACTGGTAATGCCTGTCTAGGAAGGCGAACCTGAGAAACCGATGATGATCTTTGTGTATCGGAATGTGAAGATAAGCATCCTTTAAGTATACGGTAGTCATGTATTGACCCTCCTGGATCATAGGTAGGATGGTTCGAATAGTCTCCATCTAGAAAGATGGGACCCTGAGAAATTTGTTTAGGATCTTGAGATCTAAGATTGGTCTGAAGGTTCCCTCTTTCTTGGGAACCACAAAGAGATTTGAATAGAAGCCTTGCCCCTGTTCCTCCTTTGGAACTGGGTGGATCACTCCCATAACTAGGAGGTCTTGAACACAATGTAAGAATGCCTCTCTCTTTATCTGGTCTGCAGATAATTGTGAGAGGTGAAATCTTTCTTTTGGGGAAGAAGCTTTGAAGTCCAGAAGATATCCCTGGGACACAATTTCCAACGCCCAGGGATCCTGGACATCTCTTGCCCAAGCCTGGGCGAAGAGAGAAAGTCTGCCCCTTACTAGATCCGTTACCGGATCGGGGGCTGTTCTTTCATGCTGTCTTAGAGGCAGCAGCAGGCTTCTTGGCCTGCTTACCTTTGTTCCAAGCCTGGTTAGGTCTCCAGACCGGCTTGGACTGGGCAAAATTTCCCTCTTGTTTTGCATTAGAGTGAGTTGATGCCGCGCTCGTCTTAAAGTTTCGAAAGGCACGAAAATTAGTTTTTTTGGTCCTTAATTTATTAGACCTATCCTGAGGAAGGGCATGACCTTTTCCTCCAGTAATATCAGAAATGATCTCCTTCAGTCCAGGCCCGAATAGGGTCTGCCCCTTGAAGGGAATGTTGAGAAGCTTAGACTTTGAAGTAACGTCAGCTGACCAGGATTTAAGCCATTGCGCCCTACGTGCCTGTATAGCAAAACCTGAGTTCTTAGCCGTTAGTTTGGTTAAATGAACAACGGTGTCAGAAACAAATGAATTGGCTAGCTTAAGCGCTTTAAGCTTGTCATGTATATCATCCAATGGAGTTTCTACCTGTAAGGCCTCTTCCAGAGACCGCAGCAGCAGTGACCGGGGCAATGCATGCAAGAGGCTGGAGAATAAAACCTTGTTGAATAAACATTTTCTTAAGGTAGCCCTCTAACTTTTTATCCATTGGATCTAGGAAAGCACAACTGTCCTCGTCGGGAATAGTTGTACGCTTAGCTAGGGTAGAAACTGCTCCCTCCACCTTAGGGACCGTTTGCCATAAGTCCCGTGTAGCGGCATCTATTGGAAACATTTTCTTAAAAATAGGAGGGGAGAGAACGGTACACACCTGGTCTATCCCATTCCTTAGTAATAATTTCTGAAAACCTTTTAGGTATTGGAAAAACATCAGTGTAAACAGGCACTGCATAGTATTTATCCAATCTACACAATTTCTCTGGCACTATAATGGTGTCACAGTCATCCAGAGTAGCTAAAACCTCCCTGAGCAACACGTGGAGGTGTTCAAGCTTAAATTTAAATGTAGACATATCAGAATCAGGTTGAAGCATCTTCCCTGAGTCAGAAAAATCACCCACAGAAAGAAGCTCTCTTGCCTCAGCTTCTGCATATTGTGAGGGGATATCAGACATACAGTCTTTTTTAACAGTCACAACAAACTGCCACAGCTCTGCTGTGGCCCTACCTGCCCATACAATGACTTTTGAAGGCACAAAAACCCTTTGTAGAGGTCCTAAGTGTTCAGGGGACTCCTTCAGGGAAGCTGGAAGTCTCAAGCTGCAAAAACTACTGCACGATTTAGGCCTGAAATTAGGCCCCTCCCAACCTGTACTCACAGTGAGAGGGCCATAAAAAACTATCCCTAGGCAAAATCTAGCCAGCCATGTGGAAAAAACTGGGCCCCAATAAAGTTTTATCACCAATATGTAGAAAAAAACGTTTAAACACTTCCAGCAAACGTTATCTTATTTTCAGTAATGTGAGAAAGTAATAAGAATATTACCTTTTACAGCAAGCATGATACTAGTCGTTATTAAATCACTGTAATCAGGCTTACCTTAAATAAATCCGGTATTAACAGCATTTTCTAGCATATTCATTTCTCTAGAAAAATTTAAACTGCACATACCTCATAGCAGAAGACCCTGCACGCCATTCCCCCAGCTGAAGTTACCTCATCTCTTCAGTTATGTGTGAGAACAGCAATGGATCTTAGTTACAACCTGCTAAGATCATCAAAAACCACAGGCAGACTCTTCTTCAACTTTCTGCCTGAGGCTAAAACAGTACAACTCCGGTACCATTTGAAAATAATAAACTTTTGATTGAAGATAAACTACATAAATTCACCACATCTCTCTAGCTACTTCCTATCTTGTCGAGAGCTGCAAGAGAATGACTGGTAGGTGGCAGATAGGGGAGGAGCTATATAGACAGCTATGATGTGGGTGATCCTCTTGCAGCTTCCTGTTGGGAAGGAGAATATCCGACAAGTAATGGATGATCCGTGGACTGGATACACCTTACAAGAGAAAAGTTATTGCCGATTACCATTCCTATTATACAAGGTCCACGGCTATAAATCGAGAAATATACCATGCAAGCAAGGAAGAATTAGATGCTCATCTTAAACAGCAAGCAGTAAACACCTTATTAAAAACAGATAGCCAATATTATAGATTCGGAAATAGGTCAGGGAAATTTCTGGCATCTCTGACCAAAAAACGGACAATAGGAAAAAATATAGCGGCTATTAGATATAAAAATACTATACTTAAAACACCAGAGACTATTGCATCTGAATTTGTAGAATATTACACGGAGCTATATTCCAAACAATTAAAATCATCAACATCATCCCTCCAAGACTTCTGGGCAAATGTAACATTACCCCAAGTTACTCAAGAGCAATTAGAAATTTTAAATACTTCTATCTCGAAGGAAGAAATAGAGAAGACTATTACTTCATTAGCAAATAGTAAAGCAGCGGGTCCCGATGGGCTTCCCATCGAATTTTATAAACTACTCAAAGTTCAGGTTTCACCGGTACTTTCGAGCTTATATCAAAGACTTTCAATTGAAGGTATGTATCCAGAACAAAACTTTACTAGTGCTTTTATCTCTTTAATCCCTAAGGTAGGGAAAGATCAGGTTTTGCCGGAGTCATATAGACCTATATCGTTACTTAACTCAGATTATAAAATATTTATGAAAATTTTGGCAGAACGTTTAAAGATAATATTACCCACCCCTTATTCATACTGATCAAACTGGTTTTATGAAGGGCAGAACTTCAGTGACAAATTTAAGGAGAGTACTACATGCAATTTCCCACTTTTGGTTACGCTCAAGGGAGAATAGGGGAGGGGCTCTGTCGGAGGCCTTCCTGCTGTCCCTGGACGCAGAGAAGGCCTTCGATAGAGTCGAATGGGATTATCTGTTTTCTACATTACAAAGTTATGGAATTATTGGCAATTTCCTGGCATCAATCTGCAATGTCTATCATAAACCTACCGCTCATATCTTGGTTAATGGGGTTTTTTCCCCCATGATATCTCTTCAGAGAGGAACAAGACAAGGCTGTCCGCTTTCGCCACTTCTTTTTAATTTGGTTTTGGAGCCCCTTGCTATAAAACTGCGTGCTATCTTCCCAGGTATGGATATCAATGGTGAGGCAATTCATTTAGCATTGTATGCAGATGACATGTTGCTATTTGTTGAAAATCCAGCTTTGCATATTCCTAAAATTTTACAATTGATATCCGACTTCGGGAGTCTATCGGGCTACAGAATTAACACGGCTAAGTCAGAGATTTTATGGCTGCATAAATCCAATAATAACGCTTTTCAGTATCCTTTTAAAGAAGTTATCTCTTCACTCACCTATCTGGGTATTAGAATATCAAGTAATCCTAACTTAATATATGAATTAAACATTGCGGAACAATGCTTGGAAATAATCTCATTATTGGAACATTGGAAAAATCTCCCCCTCACATTAGCAGGAAAAGTGGCCCTGATAAAAATGGTGGTCCTTCCTAAATTCTTGTATCCTTTACTTATGCTCCCTTGTCTTATTACTAAAAGAGATCTAAACCTTTTAAATAAAGCAATAGCAATGTTTCTTTGGAAAGGAAAGAAACCTCAAATTGCCCTTAGGAAACTATATGCATGTTATTTAAGGGGAGGCCTAGGAATACCCAATTTTAAAACCTACAACTGGGCTGCGCTGGCACGAATAGTCATAGACTGGCAATTAAACACATATCATTTTTGTGAAAAAACTCTGGAAAAAGCAACCTTGGGAGAATGGAACCTCTCGTTTTTGCCATTTATTTCTTATAAAGATCTTCCAAAACAGATACAGTCGCATATACTCTATGGGGATGCTCTTCGAGCCTGGCATTCAATTCATAAATCTATAAAATGTCCTGTGATGTCGCCCAGATCCATTCCTTTCTTAAACAACATCTATTTTCCAGCGGGTAAAGATTCAAAAGTGTTTCGGATATGGGAGACTAAAGGGCTAAAGACAATAGGAGACATGGTGGACCCCTTAAGTACACATATTCATTCTTTTCACTCACTACAAAGTAGATTTGATATTCCAAATACGCAGTTCTTTGCTTTTTTACAAGCTCGACACTATGAGGGGTACTTATCAACGTGTCTACTTTACCTGCCTTCACCGGTCCAATACGCCCGCCTAAGCTCGCCTACCATCGCCGCCGCGGACCTGAATACGTTTACCTAAGTTATCAAAAAAGCTGTCAAAAAGCCGCGCACCAAGTACGGGGCGATGAGCAGCTGACTGTAAGAGTTATCACTCATCCGATCTCGCTGCTCTTCGGCTTTTTTACAGCTTTATTGCTAGCCTGTCACTAAACACCCACACTAAACTACACTATTCTACCCCCTATACCGGCGCCCCCGGAGCAACTCAATAAAGTTAGTAACCCCTAAACCGCCGCTCCTAGACCCCGCCGCAACTCTTATAAATGTATTAACCCCTAAACCGCCGCTCCCGGACACCGCCGCCACCTACATTATACCTAGTAACCCCTATCCTGCCCCCCTATACCGCCGCCCTCTATAATAAAGATATTAACCCCTATCCTGCTTATCCCTGACCCCGCCGCAACTAAATAAATAGTTTAACCCCTAAACCGCTGCTCCTGGACACCGCCGCCACCTACATTATACCTAGTAACCCCTATCCTGCCCCCCCTATACCGCCGCCACCTATAATAAAGTTATTAACCCCTATCCTGCTTATCCCGGACCCCGCCGCAACTATAATATATGTATTAACCCCTAAACCGCCGCCCCCGGACCCCGCCGCAACCTATATTAAACTTATTAACCCCTAATCTGCCCCCCTACACCGTCGCCACCTATAATACATTTATTAACCCCTATCCTGCCCCCCACTACACCGCCGCCACTGTAATAAAATTATTAACCCCTAAACCTAAGTCTAACACTAACCCTAACACCCCCCTAACTTAAATATAAATTAAATAAATCTAAATAATATTTCTCTTATTAACTAAGTTAATCCTTTTTTAAAACTAAATACTTACCTTTAAAATAAACCCTAATATAGCTACAATATAAATAATAATTATATTGTAGCTATCTTAGGATTTATTTTTATTTTACAGGCAACTTTCAATTTATTTTAACTAGGTACAATAGCTATTAAATAGTTATTAACTATTTAATAGCTACCTAGTAAAATAAAGAGAAATTAACCTGTAAAATAAAAACTAACCTTAAGTTACAATTACACCTAACACTACACTATACTTTAATAAATTATTTCTATTTAGAACTAAATACTTACCTGTAAAATAAACCCTAAGATAGCTACAATGTAATTAATAATTACATTGTAGCTATTTTAGGATTTATATTTATTTTACAGGTAACTTTGTATTTATTTTAGCTAGTTAGAATAGTTATTAAATAGCTATTAACTATTTAATAACTACCTAGCTAAAAGAAATACAAAATTACCTGTAAAATAAATCCTAACCTAAGTTACAATTAAACCTAACACTATACTATCATTACATTAATTAAATAAATTACCTACAAATAACTACAATTAAATACAATTAAATAAACTAACTAAAGTACAAAAAATAAAAAAAGCTAAGTTACAAAAAATAAAAAAAATAAGTTACAAACATTTAAAAAATTACAACAATTTTAAGCTACTTACACCTAATCTAAGCCCCCTAATAAAATAACAAAGCCCCCCAAAATAAAAAAATTCCCTACCCTATTCTAAATTAAAAAGTTCAAAGCTCTTTTACCTTACCAGCCCTTAAAAGGGCATTTTGCGGGGCATGCCCCAAAGAATTCTGCTCTTTTGCCTGTAAAAGAAAAATACAACCCCCCCTCAACATTAAAACCCACCACCCACATACCCCTAATTTAATCCAAACCCCCCTTAAAAAAACCTAACACTACCCCCCTGAAGATCATCCTACCTTGAGTCGTGTTCAGCCAGCCGACCATCGATGGAACCGAAGAGGAGATCCGGAGCGGCAAAAGTCATCATCCAAGGGGCGCTGAAGAAATCTTCCATCCGATGAAGTCATCAGCCAGGCGGCGCTGAAGAAGTCTTCCATCCGGGCGATGTCATCTTCCAAGTGGCGTCTTCAATCTTCATCCATCCGGAGCGGAGCCATCTTCAGACGAGCCGACGCGGAGCCATCCTCTTCTTCCCGACGACTACCGACAAATGGATATTCCTTTAAGGGACGTCATCCAAGATGGCGTCCCTTCAATTCTGATTGGCTGATAGGATTCTATCAGCCAATCGGAATTAAGGTAGGAAAAATCTGATTGGCTGATTGAATTAGCCAATCAGATTGAAGTTCAATCCGATTGGCTGATCCAATCAGCCAATCAGATTGAGCTCGCATTCTATTGGCTGTTCCAAGTTAAAATAGTTTAGTTAAAAAGGCCATGTCAGGAACATAACTAATTTAAGTAGCTGTCCAACCGTCAGAAATAGCATAAAGAGATAGGTAAAGTGCTGAGATACAAATTACTTTAGAAATAAAAATATACATTCAGCTATTATGATGAACCAATCTCACTCTTAGCCAACCCAAAGCATCCCCCATTTTGGGAAGTATTAGCTGAAAAGGCCTATCATTTAAAGGTATATAAGATGTAGGGATAGTAGGAGGAGTGAGGTAGATGAGAAGAGAAGGAATGAGAGGTAATTATATTATGCACTTACTTACTTTATAGCTATAAGGTTGTTTTCATGTCTGTTTGCATTTGATGTAAGAAATTGTATGCAGTTATGTCAATGTGTTTCATGTAATGTAATGTAACTCTTATTAATGGTACCATATAAAGAAGCATACACCTAGATTTAGAGTTTTGCGTTAGCCGTCAAAAGCAACGTTAAGGGGTCCTAACGCTGCTTTTGGCCGCCCGATGGTATTTAGAGTCAGGCAGGAAAGGGTCTAACGCTCACTTCCCTACCGCGATTCCAGGCTACCGCAGATCCCCTTACGCCAATTGCGTATCCTATCTTTTCAATGGGATCTGCCTAATGCTGGTATTTGGAGTCTTGGGAGAAGTGAGCGGTAGACCCTCTACCGACAAGACTCCTACCACCAAAAAAGTCAGTAGTTAAGAGCTTTATGGGCTAACGCGTGAATAAAAATTTTATGCTTACCTGATAAATTTCTTTCTCTTGTGGTGTATCCAGTCTACGGGTTCATCCATTACTTGTGGGATATTCTCCTTCCCAACAGGAAGCTGCAAGAGGACACCCACAGCAGAGCTGTCTATATAGCTCCTCCCCTAACTGCCACCCCCAGTCATTCGACCGAAGACAAGCAAGAAAAAAGGATAAACTATAGGGTGCAGTGGTGACTGTAGTTTAAAAATAAAAAACACCTGCCTTAAAGTGACAGGGCGGGACGTGGACTGGATACACCACAAGAGAAAGAAATTTATCAAGTAAGCATAAATTTTGTTTTCTCTTGTAAGGTGTATCCAGTCCACGGGTTCATCCATTACTTGTGGGATACCAATACTAAAGCTTTAGGACACGGATGAAGGGAGGGACAAGGCAGGAACTTAAACGGAAGGCACCACTGCCTGCAAGACCTTTCTCCGAAAAATAGCCTACAAGGAAGCAAAAATATAAAATTTCTAGAATTTAGAAAAAGTATGAAGAGAAGACCAAGTCGCCGCCTTACAAATCTGTTCAACAGAGGCCTCATTTTTAAAAGCCCATGTGGAAGCTACCGCTCTAGTGGAATGAGCTGTAATTTTTTCAGGAGGCTGCTGGCCAGCAGTCTCATAAGCTAAATGGATTATGCTTCTCAGCCAAAAAGAAAGAGAAGATGCCGAAGCCTTTTGGCCTCTCCTCTGTCCAGAGTAGACAACAAACAATGCAGATGTTTGACGAAAATCCTTAGTAGCTTGTAAATAAAACTTTAAAGCATGAACCACGTCAAGATTGTGTAATAGACGTTCCTTCTTTGAAGAAGGATTAGGACACAGTGACGGAACAACAATCTCCTGATTGATATTCTTATTAGATACCACCTTAGCAAGAAACCCAGGTTTGGTACGCAAAACTATCTTATCTGCATGGAAGATCAGATAAGGGGAATCACACTGTAAGGCAGATAACTCTGAAACTCTTTGAGCCGAAGAGATAGCTACCAAAAACAGAACTTTCCAAGATAAAAGCTTGATATGTATGGAATGCAGAGGTTCAAACTGAAGCCCTTGAAGAACTTTAAGAACTAAATTTAAACTCCATGGCCGAGCAACAGGTTTAAACACAGGCTTGATTCTAACTAAAGCCTGACAAAGCGCCTGAACGTCTGGAACATCTGCCAGACGCTTGTGCAGAAGAATAGACTGAGCAGAAATCTGTCCCTTTAAGGAACTAGCTGACAATCCCTTCTCCAATCCTTCTTGGAGAAAGGATAATATCCTAGGAATCCTGACCTTACTCCATGAGTAACCCTTGGATTCACACCAATGAAGATATTTACACCATATCTTATGATAGATTTTCCTGGTGACAGGCTTTCGAGCCTGCATCAAGGTATCAATGACCGACTCGGTGAAACCACGTTTTGATAAAATCAAGCGTTCAATCTCCAAGCAGTCAGCCGCAGAGAAATTAGATTTGGATGTTTGAATGGACCTTGGAGTAGAAGGTCCTGCCTCAGCGGCAGAGACCATGGTGGAAAGGATGACATGTCCACCAGATCTGCATACCAAGTCCTGCGTGGCCACGCAGGTGCTATCAAAATCACCGAAGCTCTCTCCTGCTTGATCTTGGCAATCAGACGAGGGAGGAGAGGAAATGGTGGGAACACATAAGCCAGGCTGAAGGACCAGGGCACTGCTAGAGCATCTATCAGTGCTGCCTGGGGATCCCTTGACCTGGACCCGTAACAGGGAAGCTTGGCGTTCTGACGAGACGCCATCAGATCCAGTTCTGGTTTGCCCCATAGTTGAATCAGCTGGGCAAATACCTCCGGATGGAGCTCCCACTCCCCCGGATGAAAAGTCTGCCGACTTAGAAAATCCGCCTCCCAGTTCTCTACTCCTGGGATATGGATAGCTGAGAGATGGCAAGAGTGAACCTCTGCCCATAGAATTATCTTTGAAACCTCCAACATTGCCAGGGGGCTTCTTGTTCCCCCCTGATGGTTGATATAGGCTACAGTCGTGATATTGTCCGACTGAAATCTGATGAACCTGACCGCAGCTAGTTGAGGCCAAGCCTGAAGAGCATTGAATATCGCTCTCAGTTCCAGAATGTTTATCGGAAAGAGGGCTTCCTCCTGAGTCCACAAACCCTGAGCCTTCAGGGAGTTCCAGACTGCACCCCAGCCCAGAAGGCTGGCCTGTCGTCACTATAGTCCACTCTGGCCTGCGGAAAACTCATTCCCCTGCACAGATGGACCCGAGATAACCACCAGAAAAGAGAATCCCTGGTCTCTTGATCCAGATTTAGCAGAGGGGACAAATCTGTGTAGTCCCCATTCCACTGATTGAGCATGCAAAGTTGCAGTGGTCTGAGATGTAGGCGGGCAAACAGAACTATGTCCATTGCCGCTACCATTAGGCCGATTACTTCCATACACTGAGCCACTGACGGCCGAGAAGTGGAATGAAGAGCACGGCCGGAAGTTAGAAGCTTTGATAACCTGACCTCTGTCAGAAAAAATTTAATTTCTACTGAATCTATCAGTGTTCCTAGGAAGGAAACTCTTGTGAGAGGGGAGAGAGAACTCTTTTCTTCGTTCACCTTCCACCCGTGAGACCTCAGAAAGGCCAGAACAATGTCAGTATGGGACTTGGCGATTTGAAAAGTCGACACCTGTATCAGAATGTCGTCTAGGTAAGAAGCCACCGCTATGCCCCGTGGCCTTATAACCGACAGTAGGGACCCTATAACCTTCGTAAAGATTCTTGGTGCCGTGGCTAACCCGAAGGGAAGAGCCACAAACTGGTAATGCCTGTCTAAGAAGGCGAACCTAAGGAACTGATGATGATCTCTGTGAACCGGAATGTAGAGATAAGCATCCTTTAAGTCCACGGTAGTCATATATTGACCCTCCTGGATCATAGGGAGGATGGTTCGGATAGTCTCCATCTTGAAGGATGGGACCCTGAGAAATTTGTTTAGGATCTTGAGATCCAAGATTGGTCTGAAAGTTCCCTCTTTTTTGGGAACTATAAACAGATTTGAATAGAAGCCCTGCCCCTGTTCCTCCCTTGGAACTGGGTGGATCACTCCCATAACCAGTAGGTCTTGAACACAACCTAAGAATGCCTCTCTCTTTATCTGGTTTACAGATAATTGTGAGAGATGAAATCTCCCTTTTGGAGATGAAGCTTTGAAGTCCAGAAGATATCCCTGGGAAACCATCCCTAATGCCCAGGGATCCTGGACGTCTCTTGCCCAAGCCTGGGCGAAGAGAGAAAGTCTGCCCCCTACTAGATCCGGTCCCGGATCGGGGGCTACTCTTTCATGCTGTCTTAGAGGCGGCAGCAGGTTTTTTGGCCTGCTCCCCTTGTTCCAAGCCTGGTTCGGTCTCCAGACTGGTTTCGACTGGGCGAAATTTCCCTCTTGTTTTGCATTAGAGGAAGCTGAAGCTGCGCCACACTTGAAGTTTCGAAATGAACGAAAATTATTCTGTTTGGTCCTTAATTTATTGGACCTATCCTGAGGAAGGGCTTGACCTTTTCCTCCAGTAATATCAGAAATTATCTCCTTCAGGCCCGGCCCGAATAGGGTCTGTCCTTTGAAGGGGATGTTAAGAAGCTTAGACTTTGAAGTAATGTCTGCTGACCAGGACTTAAGCCATAGCGCCCTGCGCGCCAGAATGGCAAAACCTGAATTCTTAGCCGTTAGTTTGGTTAGATGAAAAACGGCGTCAGAAATAAAGGAATTAGCCAACTTGAGAGCTTTAATCCTGTCTAAAATATCATCTAACGGGGTCTCCACCTGTAGAGCCTCCTCAAGAGACTCAAACCAAAAAGTTTACCAAGTATGTCATCCAATGGAGTCGCTACCTGTAAGGCCTCTTCCAGAGATTCAAACCAGAACGCCGCAGCAGCAGTGACAGGGGCAATGCATGCAAGGGGCTGTAGGATAAAACCTTGTTGACTAAATATTTTCTTAAGGTAACCTTCTAATTTTTTATCCATTGGATCTGAAAAAGCACAACTGTCCTCGACAGGGATAGTAGTACGCTTTGCTAAAGTAGAAACTGCTCGCTCCACCTTAGGGACTGTCTGCCATAAGTCCCGTGTGGTGGCGTCTATAGGAAACATTTTTCTAAAAATAGGAGGGGGAGAGAACGGTACACCTGGTCTATCCCATTCCTTAATAATAATTTCTGTAAACCTTTTAGGTATTGGAAAAACATCAGTACACACCGGCACTGCATAGTATTTATCCAGTCTACACAATTTCTCTGGCACTGCAATTGTGTCACAGTCATTCAGAGCAGCTAAAACCTCCTTAAGTAACACGCGGAGGTGTTCAAGCTTAAATTTAAATGTAGAAATATCAGAGTCAAATATCCTTCCTGAATCAGAAACATCACCCACAGACTGAAGTTCTCCTTCCTCAGCTTCAGCATATTGTGAGGCAGTATCAGACATGGTTCTTAAAGCGTCAGTATGCTCTGCATTTCGTCTAACCCCAGAGCTATCTCGCTTACCTCTAAATTCAGGTAGTCTGGCTAATACCGCTGACAGTGTATTATCCATGACTGCCGCCATGTCTTGTAAAGTAAACGCTATGGGTGACCTAGATGTACTTGGCGCCATTTCAGCGTGAGTCCCTTGAGTGGGAGTCAAAGAATCTGACACGTAGGGAGAGTTAGTCGGCATAACTTCCCCCTCGTTAGATTCCTCTGGTGATAAATTTTTTAAAGACAAAATATGATCTTTATTGCTTAAAGTGAAATCAGTACAATTGGTACACATTCTAAGAGGGGGTTCCAGCATGGCTTTTAAACATAATGAACAAGGAGTTTCCTCTATGTCAGACATGTTTATACAGACTAGCAATGAGACTAGCAAGCTTGGAAAACACTTTAATTCAAGTTAACAAGCAAATATAAAAAACGGTACTGTGCCTTTAAGAGAAACAAATTTTGTCAAAATTTGAAAAACAGTGAAAAAAGGCAGTTACACAAACAAAATTTTTACAGTGTATGTAATAGGCTAACAGAGCATTGCACCCACTTGCAAATGGATGATTAACCCCTTAGTTCAAAAAACGGATCAAAAAAACGACATAGACGTTTTTTAACAGTCACAACAAACTGCCACAGCTCTACTGTGGCTCCTACCTTCCCCAATAAACAATTTTAGACCCTTTAGAGATGTCCTGTAGCATTCAGGGAACTTCTGAGGAAAACTGGATGTCTCAGTCTGTAATTTTAACTGCGCAAAAAAGCGCTAAAATAGGCCCCTCCCACTAATATTACAACAGTGGAAAGCCTCAGGAAACTGTTTCTAGGCAAAAATAAAGCCAGCCATGTGGAAAAAATTAGGCCCCAATAAAGTTTTATCACCAAGCATATATAAAAAACGATTAAACATGCCAGCAAACGTTTTATATAGCATTTCTATAAGGGTATTACCCCTGAGAGCAAGCATGATACCAGTCGTTATTAAATCACCGTATTCAGGCTTAACTTACATTTATCAGGTATCAGCAGCATTTTCTAGCATTTCCAATCCTAGAAAAAATTATAACTGCACATACCTCAAGCAGAGTAAACTGCACGCCATTCTCCCTCTGAAGTTACCTCTCTCCTCAGACATATGTGAAAACAGCAATGGATCTTAGTTACAACCTGCTAAGATCATAGAAAACTCAGGCAGATTCTTCTTCTATCTCTGCCTGAGATAAAATAGCACTACTCCGGTACTATTTAAAAATAACAAACTTTTGATTGAAGGAAATAAACTAACTATTTTTCACCACTCCTCTTACTACCTCCATGCACGTTGAGAGTTGCAAGAGAATGACTGGATATGGTAGTGAGGGGAGGAGCTATATAACAGCTCTGCTGTGGGTGTCCTCTTGCAACTTCCTGTTGGGAATGAGAATATCCCACAAGTAATGGATGATCCGTGGACTGGATACACCTTACAAGAGAAATTAATAATTAATCTTCAATACTTGTTACTGGCACTATGACTATAAACATAAAATAATACACTGCATTTAGATCACAGTCTATGGGGATATGTTTTATTCATTCATTCATTCATTCATTAATGGAGCATTAAATAAAGTATAATTCTATAATAAACTAGTGATAATAAAAAGACAATGCAATAACAAAATATGGTTTTTAAATTTACCGCCCACTGTATCATGTGACAGCCATCAGCTAATCACAAATTCTTGCTGCCTGCACCTTAAAAACATCTATAAAATTTGCCACTTTCTCACACAAGACACAATACTTCAGTCTACTCTCTAATCATTTCCCGCCTTGACTATTGCAACTCCATCCTCTCTGGCCTCCCTAGCTGCCGTCTATCTCCCTTACAATCCATAATAAATGCCTCTGCCAGGCTAATCTTCTTACACGTCGCTCCTCATCTGCTGCACCACTCTGCCAGTCCCTTCACTGGCTTCTTCTAACCTCCATAATAAAACATGAAATCCTGACTCTAACTTTTAAAGCTCTCAATAACACTGCTCCACCCTATATCTCCAACCTAGTCTCCAGATACTCTCCCTCCCTTCCCCTTCGCTCTGCTCATCACCTCCTTCTCTCCTCCTCTTGTTACCTCCTCACATTCCCGTTTACAAGACTACTCCACGACTCTCCCCTAGTTTTTAAATTTTCAAGCGCTCCTTAAAGGCTCTACTGTTTAGGGATGCATATAATATACACTAACATTTTCCTATCTTAGTCCCTCTCCTCCTTTAGTTATCCCCCTTGAACCCCCTTAGCATGTAAGCCTACAAGCCTAGCTGCTTTGTAGATCACTTTCATGAGAGATGATTTACAACAGTGAAACTCTTGGCAGTGCCCTCTATCCCTTTGTCTCCCATAACTGTCACCTTGCATATTATACCCATGTCTTTTGCGCTGCAGAACCTGTTGCTGTTGGCGCTCTACAAATAACTGATAATAATATTTATTTTCAAATATATATTTCTAGATCACTTGAAGCAATCGCCAAATGTGTTGTCCTCCTGTCTAGTCTACCTGATGGCTGCTAAGATGCAGGAAATCTCTAATTTACATGTTATCACAGATGTATATACATATACTCTGTGAACTTTTGTGGGCCTGATTACAAGTGGCACACTATTTAGTGCTTTCGCTCAAGCGCTAACACTGCCAGAAATAAACTTATCGCTTGCTTGCGAACCCAACACCACATTCAACCTACAGCGCTAACCCAAAGATATTTATTCATATTTTATATTCCAATGTTCTTCACATAGAAGAAAATGGTTTATTTATTTTTAAATATATATTTCTAGATCTGATGGGGTTTTTTTAAACTCTCTCCCTCACTATATATATAAATATATGGAAGTGATGTAAAAAGTGCATGAATAACAACAACATTTCTAAATTGTCTATATATTTTGGAGCTTTGATTGAGCATTGTCTTAAGTGCGACCTACAGGAAAAATCATATTCAGGAACACAGGAACTCACAGAGACGTCAGAGACAATGCAAGGGCAAATGCAGACTGAACTGAAGCACTTAAATAGTAAGTGATGACATCATCATTCTGGTATTGCAACCTGTCTCTCACTTATGATTTTCTCCAGTTTGGCCATACGAGGGAGCCTGGGTGTAGCGAGCAATGTTACACACTCTGCTTCAGGCAAGGATAAAACACAGATGAGAGAAATGGCAGCCATAACAAAAAGCTGCAAGCAACAAGCGTAATCAAGTGAAACCCTGACACACGCATGTGCTTATCCATATACATATACACACTCACTAAGCACCAAAAAGGAGCAAAAAAGTAACACACACATATAAAAAATCCCCCTGAGCTCAAAGAATATATGCTGATGAATCAAGCACTAATAAGCTGGCCAAGGGAATTCCTGATGGATTCCATCATAAGATACAGCCATCCAACTTACCTCAAAAACTTTAACTAGTACTGAGAACGCTATCAGTAGGTTTAAGCATGTCCTGGGGTAAGAATAAAAGTCAAATAAGTGTAAAGGAAGTTTCCTGCACTAAATGTCAGAAAAGAATATCTTTAGACCTTTAAATAAAAATGATAAAGATAAACTTAATGCCTAAAACTCCAAATAAATTCCTCATGACTAAGTCAGTACTGAAGAGGGGAACTCCAAGGTCCTGACCAGCAAACCCAAAAATAAAATAACAAACAATCTTGCACATCTTTATTCTTCACCTACCTCCAGCGGAGGCAAAACAAGACTGATTACTATAGAGGTGGGAGGTTTATATAGAGCTCTGAGGTTTGGGAATCTTTGCCTCTTCCTAGTGGCAGGAAAGGTAATTCCCAGGAGTAATGGATCATGGACTCTTATCACCTATATAAAAGAAATATTCATAAAAAGGAAGAATATATTACAAATGGCAATCAACTGCTTTTAGTGTATACTGCATTTCTACACAGGAATTAACTGATTATCTGAAATAACATTTAATGAACATATTTTCTTTTTTCATAGCACAACTCATCCTTATCTCAAGTTCAATTACAATATTAGCATGTTTAATCACAGCTGTATTACACATTTATTTTCATTGTGACTAAGGGTCAGATGATCTAAAGCACTCCACACTGACGAGATGATCTAAGACGTCTCGTCAGTGCTGCAAGATCTTTTAAATTATTTTAGAAAGACAAAGTTTATCTTTATAAATGTATAACCATGCAGAGTTATGGATGTTAAGGAAGGACACACACATTATCATTTAATGTTTAGCACTCAAACTTATTGTGTGATTTCTCTATATGCCGGAGAGTTTTTCATCATTAGGCAGTTAATCTAGGTCCCATATGTTTCTCATGAAGATGCTTTTTTCCCGGATCTTCCTTTTTTTGATGGACCATACACATGTATAGCTTTTACTTTATTAAATATATTATTATTTTTATTGTTGTAAATTTTAAATAATATTTAAAAATTTTACTGCAGCATCCTTATTTTACTCTATTTCTTCATATGTACTTGTCTGTAACCGTAATTATTTACTTACACATTACAAATGTCTTCTTAGCTTTCATTTTATTATTTTACAAATTACTCCTGTTCCTGCTCACTAGTCCTCTGGTACTTCCCCTTTCTTTTTCCTCCTATATATGATATATTTATAATGGTGTCTTGTATACATTCTGTTTGTGTGTGTGTGTGTATCTTTAAGTAGAATGCATAAAATTATTGTTTTAAAAATGTATTTTTAACGTGAGTTTATATAAGGCCATTAAAGTAGATGTTGTAAAAAACATGAATAACCTGGAAATAGTATACAAATAACAGACAGTTTTTCAAGTTCAAACAGCAGCCTTTTAAATGGATTGGCTCAATAAAACATCCATACAATGATTTCACACAACAATTTAAACTGATTGTTTGTTATTAATGGATCCACAATTGAGTGGAATGTATATTTAAGTATGATATAAATTCATTTTGTTTGTTTTTTACACTTGTCTAACATGTTGCATTTATGTTAATACTTTTTTTTTTTTTTCAAAGTTCCACAAACAATAAAATTCTTAAGCTACTGGTAGGTATCTATATCATAGGCAACACATCTATTTCACATAAAGTCATTATAAATGTGATTAAATTCTATGCTAGGATTAGATAGAGAAAAAAAAATTGCACAACAAACAAACTTTTGCATACCTTGAGAGCTATGTGCTTGGTATTCTAGGTTGTGAATCGTCTATAACACTCAGAGGCTTTTCAAGCTCATTTTTGTCTTTTTGTTCTTGGCAGACTAAATTATTTTGCATTGGTCCAACTTTCAAATATGAATTAGCAGCCCTCATGTCTGATTGGAAATTATTGTATGAAGATGGTTGTTCAGCCTGTACTATTTTAGGCTCAGTTATATTATGGGTGACAGAGGGGGTTTTAGCATTGTGAGTAGAAGATTCTTGACATGGAAGGTATACATGTTCATGGGAAACGCCATCAATTTGATCTTCCACAGCTAAATTAACTTCTTTACATGGAGGATAAGAAGTGGGGCATTTTGTTCCTCTCTCTGAGCTTTTGGCAACATCAGACATTAAATTAAATTGTGATGGTACACGAGTTGCAGGAATTGTTGATGCTGTTCTAAAACATAAATCTGTTCTTGAAGTAATTGGTGCTGCAATATCAGAATATTTCATGTTGCTAGCTTGTGGATGATGTGATATCTTGGATACAATTCTATCAACTCTTCTAAAGTTACCATCACACTGCAAAGTCTTAGATGGATCTTTAAATTGAAGGCCTGGAACATTAGAATAGTTGCCCCCTGCTTTTCTGTCAGAAATTGTCAGTGATTTTTCTGGATATCCAGCTACAGGTTGGAAACTTTGATGCAATGTTTGATAGTTCAGGTCTGTTGAACTTTGATCCGTGTTTGGCACATCTCTGTCTGCATAGTCTGCTTGCACACTGGATTGAATGTAAGGAAAACCTTGAGATGTTTTAGTTGATAATTCATTTGCTGTTGTAGTTTTCATTCTGCTTGACAGTTTTGAATGCAACCCAGGACCTAACTGCTCCTGACAATGATTTTGTGCTTCATCGTCCTGTTCTTGATGTTTTTGCCTTGGTAGAGGAGGCAAGGTAATTGATGATGCATGATGTGAACTGACCATATCATTAGAAGTGTGATAATGGACCATTTTACCGTTAATTAGAGGCATTCTGTGCACTTGATCTGCATGATATTCAGATTTTAAAGGATGAGAATTCAGATTGTTGTGTCCTGACATAAAGATTTCTTCCTCACCCTCTACATCAGGAGTGTAAACACTTGCATCTCGGGAAGCCATGCCGGATAATTCTGGTGTGATTCTTTTGGAATCTAGTATTACAGATAACAGTGTTACATCTTGAACTACCCTGAGTGGTGGTGCCATTTTTTTATAAGCCGAAGCAGTTGCTGCATCTGGCCATCCTTTCACTGAAGACAGATAAAAAATAAATTACAAAGTAATTATTTAAAAGTATATATTTAATTATCAAATGCAATTTGTCATTTTCTACAGTATGATAGCTTTAAGAGAAAAATTGTAAAAAAAAAAAGAATCTGAAAAGTTAAAAACCTAATGAACACAAAGGTGCTTTACAATTTACCAGAAAGATACTTGTATCATTTATAGTATATTAAAGGGATACTAAATTAATTTTTTTTCTTTCATGATTCAGATAGTTTAAGCAACTTTCTTATTTACTCCTATTATGAATTTTTCTTTGTTCTCTTGCTATCTTTATTTGAAAAAGCATGAATCTAAGCTAAGGAGCCAGCCCATTTTTGATTCAGCACCCTGGATAGCGCTAGCTGATTGGTGGCTAAATTTAAGCACCAATCAGCAAGCTCAACCCAAGTGCTAAACGAAAAATGGGCCGGCTCCTAGGCTTATATTCTTGCTTTTCAAATAAAGATAGCAAGAGAACAAAGAAAAAATCATAATAGGAGTAAATTAGAAAGTTGCTTAAAATGACATGCTATATGTGGGTTTAGTACAAATGCCTTTTTAAATATTATGTAGGATAAGAACAAATTAAAAGCTCTTTAAAAGTTAAAAGCTCTAACTACATCTAGATCATTAAAGTCTTTACTTTGCATTCTCAATACAGCTTTGTCCTGGTGGAAAATAAGGTAAGGAGGTTCACCAGCGGCCAAAATCAATTTATTCAAAATGATTGCGCTACCCAAACTACTATATGTGATGCAAAATATTCCACTTTTTCTTCATAAGGCAGACGTAAAGCAGTTTAATACTGCACTCGGGCGCTTTTTATGGGGCAATATGAAACCTAAGTTATCTTTAAAAAGACTTAGTCAGTCGAAAGAAATGGCAGGGCTTAGTCTCCCCTCAATTTACAAATACAATCTTGCCTACCTAGTCAAAATTGTTCCAGACTGGCTTTTGGATAAAGGGTTTTTGGCCCTTAGAGATTTTGAAGTGGAGTTCTTTAAGCCTCTTTCTTTAAAGGCACTAGTTCATACACATCCAAAAGACTGGCCTCCCATGCTTAAAAAACATAATTTATGCTTACCTGATAAATTCCTTTCTCCTGTAGTGTAGTCAGTCCACGGGTCATCCATTGGGATATTAACTCCTCCCCAACAGGAAGTGCAAGAGGATCACCCAAGCAGAGCTGCTATATAGCTCCTCCCCTCTATGTCACACCCAGTCATTCGACCGAAAACCAAACGAGAAAGGAGAAACTATAGGGTGCAGTGGTGACTGGAGTATAATTTAAAATTTAGACCTGCCATAAAAAACAGGGCGGGCCGTGGACTGACTACACTACAGGAGAAAGGAATTTATCAGGTAAGCATAAATTATGTTTTCTCCTGTTAAGTGTAGTCAGTCCACGGGTCATCCATTACTTATGGGATACCAATACCAAAGCTAAAGTACACGGATGACGGGAGGGACAGGCAGGATCTTTATACGGAAGGAACCACTGCCTGAAGAACCTTTCTCCCAAAAACAGCCTCCGAAGAAGCAAAAGTGTAAAATTTGTAAAATTTGGAAAAAGTATGAAGAGAAGACCAAGTTGCAGCCTTGCAAATCTGTTCAACAGAGGCCTCATTCTTAAAGGCCCAAGTGGAAGCCACAGCTCTAGTAGAATGAGCTGTAATCCTTTCAGGAGGTTGCTGTCCAGCAGTCTCATAGGCTAAACGTATTATGCTACGAAGCCAAAAAGAGAGAGAGGTAGCAGATGCTTTTTGACCTCTCCTCTGTCCAGAATAAACGACAAACAGGGAAGAAGTTTGGCGAAAATCTTTAGTTGCCTGTAAATAAAATTTCAGGGCACGGACTACGTCTAGATTGTGCAGAAGTCGTTCCTTCTTTGAAGAAGGGTTAGGGCACAATGATGGAACAACAATCTCTTGATTGATATTCTTGTTAGTGACTACCTTAGGTAAGAACCCAGGTTTAGTACGCAGAACTACCTTATCTGAATGAAAAATCAGATAAGGAGAATCACAATGTAAGGCTGATAGCTCAGAGACTCTACGAGCCGAGGAAATAGCCATTAAAAACAGAACTTTCCAAGATAACAGCTTGATATCAATGGAATGAAGGGGTTCAAACGGAACACCCTGTAAAACGTTAAGAACTAAGTTTAAGCTCCACGGTGGAGCTACAGTCTTAAACACAGGCTTAATCCTAGCCAAAGCCTGACAAAAAGCCTGAACGTCTGGAACTTCTGACAGACGTTTGTGTAAAAGGATGGACAGAGCTGAGATCTGTCCCTTTAAAGAACTTGCAGATAAACCCTTTTCTAAACCTTCTTGTAGAAAAGACAATATCCTAGGAATCCTAACCTTACTCCATGAGTAACTCTTGGATTCGCACCAGTGTAAGTATTTACGCCATATCTTATGGTAAATTTTCCTGGTAACAGGTTTCCTAGCCTGTATTAAGGTATCAATTACTGACTACGAAAATCCACGCTTTGATAAAATCAAGCGTTCAATTTCCATGCAGTCAGCTTCAGAGAAATTAGATTTTGATGTTTGAAAGGACCCTGAATTAGAAGGTCCTGTCTCAGAGGCAGAGACCAAGGTGGACAGGATGACATGTCCACTAGATCTGCATACCAGGTCCTGCGTGGCCACGCAGGCGCTATTAGAATCACTGATGCTTTCTCCTGTTTGATCCTGGCAATCAAACGAGGAAGCATCGGGAAGGGTGGAAACACATAAGCCATCCTGAAGGTCCAAGGTGCTGTCAAGGCATCTATCAGGACCGCTCCCGGGTCCCTGGACCTGGACCCGTAACAAGGAAGCTTGGCGTTCTGGCGAGACGCCATGAGATCCATATCTGGTTTGCCCCAACGTCGAAGTATTTGGGCAAAGACCTCCGGATGAAGTTCCCACTCCCCCGGATGAAAAGTCTGGCGACTTAGGAAATCCGCCTCCAAGTTCTCCACTCCTGGGATGTGGATCGCTGACAGGTGGCAAGAGTGAGACTCTGCCCAGCGAATTATCTTTGATACTTCCATCATCGCTAGGGAACTCCTTGTCCCTCCCTGATGGTTGATGTAAGCCACAGTCGTGATGTTGTCCGACTGAAACCTGATGAACCTCAGAGTTGCTAACTGAGGCCAAGCCAGAAGGGCATTGAGAACTGCTCTCAATTCCAGAATGTTTATTGGAAGGAGACTCTCCTCTTGAGTCCATGATCCCTGAGCCTTCAGGGAATTCCAGACAGCGCCCCAACCTAGTAGGCTGGTGTCTGTTGTTACAATTGTCCAGTCTGGCCTGCTGAAGGGCATCCCCCTGGACAGATGTGGCCGAGAAAGCCACCATAGAAGAGAATCTCTGGTCTCTTGATCCAGATTCAGCGTAGGGGACAAATCTGAGTAATCCCCATTCCACTGACTTAGCATGCACAATTGCAGCAGTCTGAGGTGCAGGCATACAAAAGGAACTATGTCCATTGCCGCTACCATTAAGCCGATTACCTCCATGCATTGAGCCACTGACGGGTGTTGAATGGAATGAAGGACACGGCAAGCATTTAGAAGCTTTGTTAACCTGTCCTCTGTCAGGTAAATTTTCATTTCTACAGAATCTATAAGAGTCCCCAAGAAGGGAACTCTTGTGAGTGGTAAGAGAGAACTCTTCTCCTCGTTCACTTTCCACCCATGCGACCTTAGAAATGCCAGTACTAACTCTGTATGAGACTTGGCAGTTTGGAAGCTTGACGCTTGTATCAGAATGTCGTCTAGGTACGGAGCTACCGAAATTCCTCGCGGTCTTAGTACCGCCAGAAGAGAGCCCAGAACCTTTGTAAAGATTCTTGGAGCCGTAGCCAACCCGAAGGGAAGAGCTACAAACTGGTAATGCCTGTCTAGGAAGGCAAACCTTAGATACCGGTAATGTTCTTTGTGAATCGGTATGTGAAGGTAAGCATCCTTTAAATCCACTGTGGTCATGTACTGACCTCTTTGGATCATGGGTAAGATTGTCCGAATAGTTTCCATTTTGAACGATGGAACTCTTAGGAATTTGTTTAGGATCTTTAAATCCAATATTGGTCTGAAGGTTCCCTATTTTTTGGGAACCACAAACAGATTTGAGTAAAACCCTTGTCCGTGTTCCGACCGCGGAACTGGGTGGATCACTCCCATTAGTAAAAGGTCTTGTACACAGCGTAGAAACACCTCTTTCTTTATCTGGTTTGTTGACAACCTTGAAAGGTGAAATCTCCCTTGTGGAGGAGAAGCTTTGAAGTCCAGAAGATATCCCTGAGATATGATCTCCAACGCCCAGGGATCCTGGACATCTCTTGCCCAAGCCTGGGCGAAGAGAGAGAGTCTGCCCCCCACTAGATCCGTTTCCGGATCGGGGGCCCTCACTTCATGCTGTCTTAGGGGCAGCAGCAGGTTTTCTGGCCTGCTTGCCCTTGTTCCAGGTCTGGTTAGGTTTCCAGCCTTGTCTGTAGCGAGCAACAGCTCCTTCCTGTTTTGGAACAGAGGAAGTTGATGCTGCTCCTGCCTTGGAGTTACGAAAGGCACGAAAATTAGACTGTCTAGCCCTAGGTTTGGCTCTGTCTTGAGGCAGGGCATGGCCTTTACCTCCCGTAATATCAGCGATAATTTCTTTCAAACCGGGCCCGAATAAAGTCTGCCCCTTGAAAGGTATGTTAAGTAATTTAGATTTAGAAGTTACATCAGCTGACCAGGATTTTAGCCACAGCGCTCTGCGTGCCTGAATGGCGAATCCGGAATTCTTAGCCGTAAGTTTAGTTAAATGTACTACGGCATCAGAAATAAATGAATTAGCTAGCTTAAGGGTTTTAAGCTTGTGTGTAATCTCATCTAATGGCGCTGAGTCAAGGGTCTCTTCCAGAGACTCAAACCAAAATGCTGCCGCAGCTGTGACAGGCGCAATGCATGCAAGGGGTTGCAATATAAAACCTTGTTGAACAAACATTTTCTTAAGGTAACCCTCTAACTTTTTATCCATTGGATCTGAAAAGGCACAACTATCCTCCACCGGGATAGTGGTATGCTTAGCTAAAGTAGAAACTGCTCCCTCCACCTTAGGGACCGTTTGCCATAAGTCCCATGTGGTGGCGTCTTTTGGAAACATTCTTCTGAATATAGGAGGGGGTGAGAAAGGCACACTGGGTCTATCCCACTCCTTAGTAACAATTTAAGTAAGTCTCTTAGGTATAGGAAAAACGTCAGTACTCGTCGGTACCGCAAAATATTTATCCAACCTACACATTTTCTCTGGGATTGCAACTGTGTTACAATCATTCAGAGCCGCTAACACCTCCCCTAGTAATACACGGAGGTTTTCCAGCTTAAACTTAAAATTTGAAATGTCTGAATCCAGTTTATTTGGATCAGATCCGTCACCCGCAGAATGAAGCTCTCCGTCCTCATGCCCTGCAAATTGTGACGCAGTATCAGACATGGCCCTAGCATTATCAGCGCACTCTGTTCTCACCCCAGAGTGATCTCGTTTACCCCTAAGTTCTGTCAATTTAGACAAAACTTCAGTCATAACATTAGCCATGTCTTGTAGAGTGATTTGTAATGGCCGCCCTGATGTACTTGGCGTTACAATATCACGCACCTCCTGAGCGGGAGATGCAGGTACTGACACGTGAGGCAAGTTAGTCGGCATAACTTCCCCCTCGTTGTCTGGTGAATGTTGCTTAACATGTACAGATTGACTTTTATTTAAAGTAGCATCAATGCAATTAGTACATAAATTTCTATTGGGCTCCACCTTGGCTTTTGAACATATTGCACAAAGAGGTTCCTCTGTGTCAGACATGTTTAAACAAACTAGCAATTAGACTAGCAAGCTTGGAAATACTTTTCAACTAAATTTACAAGCAATATGCAAAACGTTACTGTGCCTTTAAGAAGCACACAAAAACTGTCACAGTTGAATAACAATGAACCGGATTAGTTATAGAAACCAAATTTTCACAGTAAAAAGCATAAATTTAGCAAAGGATTGCACTCATTAGCAATGGATGATTAACCCTTAATACCAGAAAAAACGGATAACAATTGAAAATATAAGCGTTTTTATCACAGTCAAAGCACAGTCTCACAGGTCTGCTGTGAGTGATTACCTCCCTCAAAACTAGTTTTGAAGACCCCTGAGCTCTGTGGAGACGTCCTGGATCATGCAGGGAGAAAAAGGCAGACTGTGACTGAATTTCTGATGCGTAGTAAAAGCGCCAAAATAGGCCCCTCCCACTCACAATACAACAGTGAGGGAAGCTCAGTAAACTGTTTTAATTTAAAACAAACGACAGCCATGTGGAAAATAACGCCCAAACCAATTTTTCACCAAGTACCTCAGATAATTAAACGATTTAACATGCCAGCAAACGTTTAAAAACATAATTTATGCTTACCTGATAAATTTATTTCTCTTGTAGTGTATCCAGTCCACAGATCATCCATTACTTGTGGGATATTCTCCTTCCCCAACAGGAAGTTGCAAGAGGATCACCCACAGCAGAGCTGCTATATAGCTCCTCCCCTAACTGCCATATCCAGTCATTCGACCGAAACAAGCCGAGAAAGGAGAAACCATAGGGTGCAGTGGTGACTGAAGTTTAATTAAAATTTAGACCTGCCTTAAAAGGACAGGGCGGGCCGTGGACTGGATACACTACAAGAGAAATAAATTTATCAGGTAAGCATAAATTATGTTTTCTCTTGTTAAGTGTATCCAGTCCACGGATCATCCATTACTTGTGGGATACCAATACCAAAGCTTAAGTACACGGATGATGGGAGGGACAAGGCAGGAACTTAAACGGAAGGAACCACTGCCTGTAGAACCTTTCTCCCAAAAACAGCCTCCGAAGAAGCAAAAGTATCAAATTTGTAAAATTTTGAAAAGGTATGAAGCGAAGACCAAGTCGCAGCCTTGCAAATCTGTTCAACAGAGGCCTCATTTTTAAAGGCCCAGGTAGAAGCCACAGCTCTAGTAGAATGAGCTGTAATTCTTTCAGGGGGCTGCTGTCCAGCAGTCTCATATGCTAAACGGATTATACTCCGAAGCCAAAAAGAAAGAGAGGTTGCCGAGGCCTTTTGACCTCTCCTCTGTCCAGAGTAAATAACAAACAGGTGAGATGTTTGGCGAAAATCTTTAGTAGCCTGCAAGTAAAAACTTCAATGCACTGACTACGTCTAGATTATGCAAAAGACATTCCTTCTTTGAAGAAGGATTAGGGCATAATGATGGAACAACAATATCTTGATTGATATTCTTGTTAGAAACTACCTTAGGTAAAAACCCAGGTTTTGTACGCAGAACTACTTTATCTGAATGAAAGATCAGATAAGGAGAATCAGAATGTAAGGCAGATAACTCCGAGACTCTTCGAGCCGAGGAAATAGCCATCAGAAAAAGAACTTTCCATGATAGAAGTTTAATATCAATAGAATGAAGGGGTTCAAACGGAACCCCTTGAAGAACTTTAAGAACCAAGTTTAAGCTCCATGGGGGAGCAACAGGTTTAAACACAGGCTTAATTCTAACTAAAACCTGACAAAATGCCTGAACGTCTGGAACTTCTGCCAGACGCTTGTGTAAAAGAATAGACAGAGCAGAAATCTGTCCCTTTAAAGAACTAGATGATAGTCCTTTGTCCAAACCCTCTTGGAGGAAAGACAATATCCTAGGAATCCTAACCCTACTCCCTGAGTAATTCTTGGATTTACACCAATGAAGATATTTACGCCAAATCTTGTGGTAAATTTTCCTGGTGACAGGCTTTCGTGCCTGTATTAAGGTATCAATTACTGACTCGAAGAAGCCACGCTTTGATAGGATCAAGCGTTCAATCTCCATGCAGTCAGTCTCAGAGAAAGTAGATTTGGATGATTGAAAGGACCTTGTATTAGAAGGTCTTGTCTCAGAGGCAGAGTCCATGGTGGAAAGGATGACATGTCCACTAGGTCTGCATACCAGGTCCTGTGTGGCCACGCAGGCGCAATCAATATCACCGATGCTCTCTCCTGTTTGATTTTGGCAATCAGACGAGGGAGCAGAGGAAACGGTGGAAACACATAGGCCAGGTTGAAGAACCAAGGCGCTGCTAGAGCATCTATCAGTGCCGCTTCTGGGTCCCTGGACCTGGATCCGTAACAAGGAAGCTTGGCGTTCTGGCAAGACGCCATGAGATCCAGTTCTGGTTTGCCCCAACGGAGAACCAATTGAGCAAACACCTCCGGATGGAGTTCCCACTCCCCCGGATGAAAAGTCTAACGACTTAGAAAATCCGCCTCCCAGTTCTCTACCCCTGGGATATGGATCGCTGATAGGTGGCAAGAGTGAGTCTCTGCCCAGCGAATTATCTTGGAGACTTCTGACATCGCTAGGGAACTCCTGGTCCCCCCTTGATGGATGATGTAAGCCACAGTCGTGATGTTGTCCGACTGAAATCTGATGAACCTCAGTGTTGCTAACTGAGGCCAAGCTTGAAGAGCATTGAATATTGCTCTTAACTCTAGAATATTTATTGGGAGGAGTTTCTCCTCCTGAGTCCATGAACCCTGAGCCTTCAGGGAGTTCCAGACTGCACCCCAACCTAGAAGGCTGGCGTCTGTTGTTACAATGGTCCAATCTGGCCTGTGAAAGGTCATACCTTTGGACAGATGGACCCGAGATAACCACCAGAGAAGAGAATCTCTGGTTTCCTGATCCAGATTTAGTAGAGGGGACAAATCTGTGTAATCCCCATTCCACTGACTGAGCATGCATAATTGCAGCGGTCTGAGATGCAGGCGCGCAAATGGCACTATGTCCATCGCCGCTACCATTAAGCCGATTACTTCCATACACTGAGCCACCGTGGGGCGCGGAATGGAGTGAAGAACACGGCAAGCATTTAGAAGTTTTGATAACCTGGACTCCGTCAGGTAAATTTTAATTTCTATAGAATCTATCAGAGTCCCTAGGAAGGAAACCCTTGTGAGAGGAGATAGAGAACTCTTTTCTTCGTTCACTTTCCACCCATGCGACCTCAGAAATGCCAGAACTATCTCTGTATGAGACTTGGCAATTTGAAAGCTTGACGCCTGTATCAGGATGTCGTCTAGGTAAGGAGCCACCGCTATGCCTCGCGGTCTTAGAACCGCCAGAAGTGAGCCCAGAACCTTTGTAAAAATTCTTGGGGCTGTAGCCAACCCGAATGGAAGAGCTACAAACTGGTAATGCCTGTCTAGAAAGGCAAACCTCAGGAACCGATGATGATTCTTGTGGATCGGAATGTGAAGGTAGGCATCCTTTAAGTCCACTGTGGTCATGTACTGACCCTCTTGGATCATGGGTAAAATGGTTCGAATAGTTTCCATCTTGAATGATGGAACTCTGAGGAATTTGTTTAGGATCTTTAGATCCAAAATTGGTCTGAAGGTTCCCTCTTTTTTGGGAACCACAAACAGATTTGAATAAAACCCCTGTCCTTGTTCCGTCCGCGGAACTGGATGGATCACTCCCATTACAAGGAGGTCTTGCACGCAGCTTAGGAATGCCTCTTTCTTTATCTGGTTTGCAGATAATCTTGAAAGGTGAAATCTCCCTTGTGGGGGAGAAGCTTTGAAGTCCAAAAGATATCCCTGAGATATGATCTCCAACGCCCAGGGATCCTGAACATCTCTTGCCCACGCCTGGGCGAAGAGAGAGAGTCTGCCCCCTACTAGATCCGTTGTCGGATAGGGGGCCGCTCCTTCATGCTGTCTTGGAGGCAGCAGCAGGCTTTCTGGCCTGCTTGCCCTTGTTCCAGGACTGGGTAGGTTTCCAGGCCTGCTTAGATTGAGGAAAAGTTCCCTCTTGTTTGGCCCTTGATTTAGCCTTGTCCTGAGGAAGGGTATGACCCTTACCTCCAGTAATGTCAGCAATAATTTCTTTCAAACCAGGCCCGAATAAGGTCTGCCCCTTGAAAGGAATGTTAAGTAATTTAGACTTTGAAGTCACATCAGCTGACCAGGATTTAAGTCATAGCGCCCTACGCACCTGGATGGCGAATCCGGAATTCTTAGCCGTTAGTTTAGTCAAATGAACAATGGCATCAGAAACAAATGAGTTAGCTAGCTTAAGTGTTCTAAGCTTGTAAATAATTTCAGTCAATGGAGCTGTATGGATGGCCTCTTCCAGGGCCTCAAACCAGAACGCCGCCGCAGCAGTGACAGGTGCAATGCATGCAAGGGGCTGTAAAATAAAACCTTGTTGAATAAACATTTTCTTAAGGTAACCCTCTAATTTTTTATCCATTGGATCTGAAAAATCACAACTGTCCTCAACCGGGATAGTGGTACGCTTTGCTAAAGTAGAAACTGCTCCCTCCACCTTAGGGACTGTCTGCCATAAGTCCAGTGTAGTGGCATCTATTGGAAACATTTTTCTAAATATAGGAGGTGGGGAAAAGGGCACACCGGGTCTATCCCACTCCTTACTAATAATTTCTGTAAGCCTTTTAGGTATTGGAAAAACATCAGTACTCACCGGCACTGCATAGTATTTATCCAGCCTACACAATTTCTCTGGCACTGCAATTGTGTCACAGTCATTCAGAGCAGCTAATACCTCCCCAAGTAACACACAGAGGTTCTCAAGCTTAAATTTAAAATTAGAAATCTCTGAATCAGGTCTCCCCGATTCAGAGACGTCACCCACAGACTAAAGCTCTCCGTCCTCAGGTTCTGCATATTGTGACGCAGTATCAGACATGGCTCTTACGCGCTCTGTATCTCATCTAACCCCAGAGCTATCGCGCTTGCCTCTCAATTCAGGCAATCTGGCTAATACCTGTGACAGGGTATTATTCATGATTGCAGCCATGTCCTGCAAAGTAATCGCTATGGGCATCCCTGATGTACTTGGCGCCATATTAGCGTGCGTCCCTCGTGCGGGAGGCGAAGGGTCCGACACGTGGGGAGAGTTAGTCGGCATAACTTCCCCCTCGACAGACCTCTCTGGTGACAATTCTTTTATAAATAAAGACTGATCTTTACTGTTTAAGGTGAAATCAATACATTTAGTACACAATCTCCTATGGGGCTCCACCATGGCTTTTAAACATAATGAGCAAAAATAAAGCCAGCCATGTAGAAAAAACTAGGCCCCAATAAGTTTTATCACCAAAGCATATATAAAAACGATTAAACATCCCAGCAAACGTTTTATATTACACTTTTATAAGAGTATGTATCTCTGTTAAAAAGCCTGATACCAGTCGCTATTAAATCACTGCATTTAGGCTTAACTTACATTAATCCGGTATCAGCAGCATTTTTCTAGCAAGTTCCATCCCTAGAAATATGTTTACTGCACATACCTTATTGCAGGAAAACCTGCACGCCATTCCCTCTCTGAAGTTACCTCACTCCTCAGAATATGTGAGAACGGCAATTGATCTTAGTTACTTCTGCTAAGGTCATAGAAATCACAGGCAGATTCTTCTTCTAATGCTGCCTTTGATAAAACAGTACACTCCGGTACCATTTAAAAATAACAAACTTTTGATTGAAGTTAAGAAACTAACTATAATACACCACTCTCCTCTTACTACGTCCATCTTTGTTGAGAGTTGCAAGAGAATGACTGGATATGGCAGTTAGGGGAGGAGCTATATAGCAGCTCTGCTGTGGGTGATCCTCTTGCAACTTCCTGTTGGGGAAGGAGAATATCCCACAAGTAATGGATGATCCGTGGACTGGATACACTTAACAAGAGAAATCTAATTTATGAAATGTCATTAAAAGCCTGCTGCTAGTCGCTCACACTGCAAGTTAGGCTAAAAGTTATATGCATACATTATTTTCCCAGTGAAGTGCCATTCCCCAGAAATACTTAAGTGTAAACATACATACATATCAGCCTGATACCAGTTGCTACTACTGCATTTAAGGCTGTACTTACATTATATCGGTATTAGCAGTATTTTCTCAGTCAATTCCATTCCTTAGAAAATAATATACTGCAACATACCTCTTTGCAGGTGAACCTGCCCGCTGTCCCCTGATCTGAAGTTACCTTACTCCTCAGAATGGCCGAGAACAGCAAATGGATCTTAGTTACGTCCGCTAAGATCATACACAAAACTCAGGTAGATTCTTCTTCAAATTCTGCCTGAGAAGAAAACAACACACTCCGGTGCCGTTTAAAATAACAAACTTTTGATTGAAGATATAAAAACTAAGTTTAATCACCACAGTCCTCTCACACATCCTATCTATTAGTTGGGTGCAAGAGAATGACTGGGTGTGACGTAGAGGGGAGGAGCTATATAGCAGCTCTGCTTGGGTGATCCTCTTGCACTTCCTGTTGGGGAGGAGTTAATATCCCATAAGTAATGGATGACCCGTGGACTGACTACACTTAACAGGAGAAAAATGCACTCTTTTAAAAACCCTATACTCGCATGGCAAAAATTATGTCGTGCATTGGATATTAATTTTCAGTGTTCTAAGTATTTACCTATACAAAATAACCCTGTATTTCCCGCGGGCTATGACACAGAAGTCTTTAAAAGGTGGAAAATAAATGGCTTTGAGTTTTTTGTTCAGTGTATAGATACACAAAAAAATATCATACACATATTTAATGATCTGAAAGAGAAATATAATCTCTATACGTAGTACAAAAGCGCGTTCTCATTTGTTATTACAGACGACGGAATGAATGTGGTCAGTAGGGAATCCTTATTGCGTCTGCACTAAACTGGAACGAGCTTTTGTTATAACAGGGAGGAAGTAAAGGCAAGGCATGCGCATATCAACGGCCAGTATTTCAATTGGATTGTCAAACAACGTGACCGGGCTAAGAAAAAAACAAAAAAAAACGGGTTGTTTTAAAAGGGTACAGAAATGGATTAAAAAATGGCAATAACTTAATAAATATAGCGAAATTAAAAAAATCATGAATTAAAGTCCCATTCAATTTTTGTGTATTTACAGGGGAAGCAATATAATAGATCAAACTTTACCTTCACTTTAATATGTTAGATACTAAATTAGTTCTGGAACAATATGAAACGTCAAGTGGCGCAGAAAATGAAATTGATCTCTTTTTTAAGAAATGGAGTAATTATATATTCTCAAACCCAGTAGAAATACAAAAAAGACTCATAGCCCCCTTTAAAAATTCCGTCTGGATTCAAAACGCAGTATTAAGGGGAGAAATTACAAGTGAAGCTGTCATATAGCATCAGAAGTTGCAGGTCGGGGAGGTACACGGTGGAGTGCTCCTTTTCTTTTTTTTTTCTTGTTTTGTTGTGTTGTGTTTTGTTGTGTCGTGTTGTGTCGTGTTGTGTTGCTTTGTCTTGTTTTGTTTGGTCTTGGTTTGTTTTGCTTTGTCTGGCCTTGGTCTGTTTTGTTTTGTTTGGTCTTGGTTTGTTTTGTTTTGTCTGGTCTTGGTTTGTTTGGTTTCGTCTCGTTATGTCTGGTTTTGTTTTGTTTGGTCTTATCTAGACTGAGGCTGCCTTAGTATTTCAATATGTTTGATGCGCCATAATATTTTAGTGCCATTATTCTGTACTTTTCTTGCCTCTTCTTGCTTAGGTCTAGATATTGTCATTAGTAATATTTTGTCTAAGAACCTATGAATGTATTTTTACTAGACTCTCTAACTAAGTATTACATTGTCATTTCCTTTTAAGGTTTATGTTGCTTGATGTGCTACATTATGCTTATGTTACCATTGCATATTATTTTTTCTCGTTGCTTCTGCCTAGGTTTAGACATGTTCATAAGTAATATTTTGCTTAGGATTTTATGAATGTATTTCTTCTTTTTTTCTTTTTTTTTTGGACTGTCTAACTAAGCATTACTTTGTTAATTGCTATTGTGTCTCATGTTCTATGTATAAAACAATAAATATATTTTAAAAAAAGGAGGTTCATCAGAGAGAGCAGATAATTCTGAAACTCTTCTGGCTGAAGAAAACATAATTTATGTAAGAACTTACCTGATAAATTAATTTCTTTCATATTGGCAAGAGTCCATGAGCTAGTGACGTATGGGATATACAATCCTACCAGGAGGGGCAAAGTTTCCCAAACCTCAAAATGCCTATAAATACACCCCTCACCACACCCACAATTCAGTTTAACAAATAGCTAAGTAGTGGGGTGATAAGAAAGGAGTAAAAAGCATCAACAAAGGAATTTGGAAATAATTGTGCTTTATACAAAAAAATCATAACCACCATAAAAAGGGTGGGCCTCATGGACTCTTGCCAATATGAAAGAAATTAATTTATCAGGTAAGTTCTTACATAAATTGAGGACCGGAAGGGGCGGTGACGCACGCATCAGCGGCGTGCGTGTACTCTAGTGGGAGCGAGTGCAACCGCAGAGAGAACCTATACACCTGCAGGCAAATCCTTGGGGCCGGCATATTCTTTTCAGGGCCCTCGGATATTGGAACCTCCAACCGGAGCTCGCCTGCATAAGTTCCCGGTCAGTCATACAGGCGTATGGAGGTCCTCGTGCCTGGGTCTGTTGCGCTGCACCAGCTTTGACAGCGGAGGCAAGTGGGAATTCTCTGTTACCGCAGTACAACTCCAGCCAAGTGAGGCGCATACAGACCCCAGTGGGATGCAGCTGGACTACGGGAGACGTAGTGCTGCAGGAGCTAACAGCAATTGTGCCTAAATAACAGCGGCAATACACCTGATCCTTTACTCTATCGTGAGTTTCCCCCCCGCGACGATTGTGGACTCTGGTAAGACAAACCAGGGTGGGGCATCATTTTACTTGGAAGGCTTGGCAAGGTGAGAGTGTTCTGAGGGAGTTGCTGTGCGGTCCCCCGCCGCAAATAAGTGGACTCTGGTAGAGTATACTAGAGAGGGGTACTAACACTATAATAAAACGAAGTAAAGTGAACACAGTTTATAAGCTGAACTGCACATACTCAGTTGAACTCTGGGGCCATTTCCCTTTTTTCTCTAACCTTGCCAATGACAGAGGAGCCTGATACAAGAGAGGCGTCTACCTATTGATTGGCAGCATAAAACAGTCAAGAGACATTTGCAGACATTTACAGCAAAATAGGAAAAGGTTTAAAAGCGCCTATTGACTCATCTATATAAAGCAGTTTCCTAGCTACCATCTGGGAGTCTCCTTCCTAGGGGAAAAAGAGTGGCTAACGGCTATTAACTGATAACACTCTTGTAAGATATTGCCAAACACTCTTCCCCCTCACTAAATGGGGCAAAGTAGGATACTATAGGATACCCACAGCTATAGACACTGCACATTTGGAATAACCTGTGACCCTTGCTCCCCCTTCTTGATATATCTTTGGCCTTCTTTTTTGCAGTGTTTTATATTTACAGAGGCCTGCGGGATAACTGCTTATTTGCATTGTTTATTTGCATTTTTTTTCTGTTATTAAGCTATCTAATATGCAAAACTGATACATGTAACATTAAGTATATATATTTAAGGGCAAAGTTAATACTGTTTTTTGCTTGTGCTACAGGTGACAAACTAGCCTAAGCTTAAGATATCCTTTAGTTATGCTAATCAATTGCATGTTGGGTTATTCGTTGAGTTATTTATTCTGCTTCTCAACTTAGAGTGCTTAAACAGTGGTCCTAAAAGTACTATATCTTACTAAGTTATTTTGGGATGAATGTCTAGACTGTAGCATTACAGACTCTAGATCAGCCTTCCCCCCCTACTGTTGTTGATGAATGTATAGTGGATAGTTCAGCTCCAATGAGCAGGGGGCGATTACTGTTCAAAAGTAAACAGTACGGCAAAGTAAGGTGATTTTTAGTAGCTGAACTACCCTTGTAAAAAAAACCAAAAAAACCTCTCTGTTGTTTTTTTTTCACAGTATCACAGGCACGGATAGCTGTTCACTTAATAAATTATTATTACCTATTATCAACACATACATTAGTATTTAATTATCTAAGACAACTTTAAAAAAAAACAAAAAAAAACACTAACAATTCACACACATAACCCCACTGTATAGAGTACTTAACACGATCAATTGATTCTTTCCCTCACACTGCCATACGCATTCACGTATCACAGGCATCACCTCCTTGCACGTTTCTTTACATGGAGAAATTTATCACTAATTACAAATCACAATCACCAAACATGCCGGCTAAGACAAGAGAGAGGAAAAACAGGCTTAGTACAGACAACCTAGGGAATATAGCTACAGTAGGTACGAATATAGACGCACATAACATTGATACTCAGGATATAGTAAAACAGATTTCTGCTATTATGCTACCGCAGTTTGAACAAGTCAAAATAGATATAAACAACCTAACCACAGAAATTAAACAATTCACCCTAAGACTAAACGAGGCAGAGCAACGAATCTCTGACTTAGAAGATGCCAAGTTAGTTCAGGAGCAAATAGTAAGGGATCAGGGTAACCATATAGCAAACCTACAAGACAAACTTAATGACCTAGAAGATCGTACCCGTAGGAATAATGTCAGGCTGCTTGGGATACCAGAGACAAAAGAGTACCAAGATCTAGACAATCTTATGTCAATGGTTATACCACAGAAGTTAGGAATTACACCTGAAATCTTACCATTGGTGATAGAGAGAGTACACCGTATGGGCTCAATTAAAACACTACCAGATGGGTCAGTAAAGAGCAGGCCAATTATAGCCAGGTTTCTCAACTTTAAAGACAAGGTAAATCTAATGCAACAATACAGACAGCATACCCCATTCTCACTAGAAGGTAAATCTATTTTAATGTTCCAAGATTACTCAGTTGAAACGTCACAAAAACGCAGAGAAATAACACCGATATGTACAAAACTAATCCAGGCAGGTATAAAAGCTACGGTTATTTACCCTGCCAAAATTAAAATTCTATCAGATGGTGAAAATAAGGTCCTCAACTCCCCAGAGGAAGCTAGAGAATTTGCCAAAAGGAAATCTATCCTATTGTAAATTGGTATTTGTTGCTTGAGCTGTTTTCTTTAGTTACTTACTAAATCTATGATGATTATGCTGAAATCGACCCACCCTCCGGGTAAATTGTCTGATGTTGCTCAAATACTTTATTTTTATCCCTTTTTTTTTTTTTTTTTTCTTTCTTTCTCTTTCTTTTGTCTTCCCCTCTCACCCCTCCCCTCCCCCATCACCCACCTGCTTATAGCTACTTATAGAGTTGGCTATGAAAGACCTATCTAGTTCTCTGTATAAGGGGGGCGCTCTAATTACTATATATAAATGTGTAATTCAGTTAACTTTGCCTCGTGGAACGTAGGGGGAATTTCGTCACCTATAAAACGCAAAAAAATATTAGCCCAGCTAAAAAGGCATAAAATAGACGTAGCATTTATTCAGGAAACGCATCTGAAAGAGGTTGAATTGCATAAACTAAGGAGCGATTGGGTGGGAGAAGTAGTGGGCACACCATGTGCTAACAGGAAAAAGGGAGTAGCAGTTTTGTTCCACAAAAAATTACAGTACAAAATCTTAAGAAAGGAGTTAGATCTAGAAGAAAGATTCTTGATAATACAGCTTGAAATTTCAGGGATAAAGATTACATTGTGTAATATCTATGGCCCTAATAAAGTGGACAAATCATTTTGGGCAAACTTGCAGACTAAGTTACTATTTAGTTCCACAGAAAATTTGATTATAGCAGGGGACCTTAACCTTGTCAAATATCCCAGCCTGGACAGGCTTAAACCATCACTAAACAGGAATAGCAAGCAGGAAGTTAAATTATTTAAGAACTTTTGTAATCCATTAAATATTAAAGATATTTGGCGGGTGCAAAACCCAGATTTGCGGAAATATACATGCGAGTCACACGCACACTGTACGATGTCTAGGATAGACTACTTTCTGGTAAGCGAGAAATTATTAAGGCTAGAAATGAAGGCAGAGATACAAGAAATAGTTTTATCGGATCATGCAATTATCACACTCAATCTTAAATTAAAAAATGTACAAGGAAGTAATTTAGGTAGGTTTTTTTTCCCTAGGTATCTAACGTCAAACACACAATTCAAAACATGGTTAAGAATTAAATGGTCAGATTTTATGCAGACCAACGCAACTCCAGGAATAAAATTGGAAATTGTATGGGAGACCTTCAAGGCTGTGATAAGAGGTGAAATCAAAGCCTACTTGGTAGCACAAAAACGGAAATTTATGGCTAGAGATATTGAACTGGCTTCACGACTACGTAATGCATACAACCTATATATTAGCAATCCCATTAGAAAACAATGGGAAATCTACCAAAAAACTAAAAAAGAAAGAGAAATATTTTTAACGCAGAAAACTGCACAAGATGATCTTAAAAAAAGACTCTTCTTTTATAGGCATGGCGGAAAAGCTGGAAAATTCCTAGCTAACATAACCAAATCTAAAAAAAAGAGAGATACTATTGGCTCTATTAAGACCCCATCTGGGCGAACTACTAATATTAAAGAAATCCAAAAATTTATATCCCTATATTTTCAGGAGGTCTATGCGGAGACACCAGTTAATGCACAAACCAAAAATAATTTTTGGAGCAAAGTACAACTGCCAAGGTTAGAACGAATAAGGTTAGACAAATTAAATTCCCCTATCACAGCCTTGGAAGTCACCAATGCAATCAAAAAATTAACAGTTAATAAAGCCGCGGGTCCAGACCAGATCCCAGCAGAACTATACAAAATTCTTTCTGAAGATATAACACCCTTACTAACTTCTTTGTTTAACCAATACTTCATAGAAAGCATGACGTGTTCCAAATATTTTGCTGCATCCTTAATAGTGCTGATCTTGAAAAAAAATAAAAATCAAGAAGATGTAGGGTCATATAAACCGATATCACTATTAAACAGTGATTATAAATTATTGATGTCCATAATAGCCCACAGATTTAAGCAATTAATCGGATCATTAATACATAAAGATAAAGTAGGTTTTATGCCGGGCAGAAGCTGTACACGTAATTTACGTAAATTGGAGCTAATACTTAACCTTTTTTTAAAAAAAATGGATATGGATGATGGCTTATCAGGACCAGACGCAGCATTAATAACAATTGATGCAGAGAAGGCCTTCGACTCCATTATATGGGATCATCTTTTTACAGCACTTAAAAAGTATGGAGTCGAGGGCCCTTTTCTCCAATTTACCTCCTTAATATATAAGTCAGCTACTGCTGCCGTCATAATAAATGATACTCTCTCAAAATACTTCCCAATATACAAAGGGGTTAGACAAGGATGCCCACTGTCTCCCTACTTGTTTAACCTGGCACTAGAACCCCTCGCTATAATATTGAGAAAAGACTTGGAAGGGATAAAGATAGGTAAAAGGCGGGTAACGACACTATTATATGCTGACGACTTATTAGTTCTAACCGCCAATACAAAAAAATCTATACCAATTTTACATAAAATATTACAAGATTTTGGCACATTTTCTGGCTACAAAATGAACTCCTTAAAGTCAGAAATCTTCTGGCTATGTAAAAATAAGAATTCTATGCGATCCCCTCCTTTTAAGGAAGCAAAAGTCTCTTTTACCTACCTCGGTATTAGACTTTCGAGTAATTTTAAAGATTGGTATGATCTCAATTACCCACCAATCTTTCTTAAAATAAAACATGATATGGAAAAATGGGCAAAATTTAAACTCACCCTGACCGGTAAATTAACCTAATTAAAATGTTGCTGTTTCCCAAACTGTTATACTTAATGCAAAACCTACCTATCTTGATTAAAAAAACGGATCTTAAATTATATAAACAAGCGTGTACCCAATTTTTGTGGGCCAAGAAAAGACGGGCTATATCACTTAAAAAACTCTCTTTTTCTAGAAGAGACGGGGGCTGTGCTCTACCAGATATCGAGACTTACAACCTAGCCTGTATCGCGAAGATTGCATTGGATTGGCTAGCAAAGACTGACCATTATTCGGTGTCATCTCTGGAAGAGATTTTGGTAGCCCCATACTCTCTCTGCGCTCTGTTGCATACTACTATCGATAAATGTCCTCATAAAATTAAACAGTTCCCGGCCATACAAATGGTAATTAAGGCATGGCAAAAGATTCTTGTACAACTAAATATACCAGTAACCTACTCAAAACATCTTCCTATTCAAGGAAATCCCAATTTTACACCGGGAATAGAATCTAAAATCTTTAAAAACTGGGCAGCGAAAGGACTAATTAAGGTAAATCAACTGATAGAGGATGACTTAGAGATCTGTAAGTCTTTTTCTCAAATACAACAGGAATTTGAGTTACCAAGCAAAGAATTTTATGCATACCTGCAAATAAGACTCTATCTTCAGGGAACATCACAATTAAATATAATGGTAGAGACATGGGATAAAATGGACCCGGCCATAATTCTTTTCAAGGCAGGGAAGTATAGTATTTCAACCATCTACAAAATAATTAATAGTAGGTATGGACAGCGTAATATTGAAAGAATAGCAGATAGTTGGCAAGTTTCAACTGAAAAAATTCAGACTAGCTTTAATCTGGTAGACAGAGCAACAATTGCTTCCTCATGGAGAGAATCACCTACAAAAATTATAAATCGCATCTATATTACACCTCAAGTAAAGGCTAGATGGGACAAAACACTGGCACGTTGTCACAAATGTAAAACTATTAATGCCGACTTAGATCACTGCTTTTGGAGTTGTACAAAAATTAAAAAATTCTGGTTTAAAGTAACAAATTGGGCAAGCAAAATAAATCAATGCAAGATACAATTTAATGATAAGAGTGTTTTCTTTTTAATAAACCAGGGGGAGTTAGAACATAAAAATATTCACCAATTAAACACGCTAATCATTACGGGTAGATTGCTGATCCTGAAACACTGGAAATCGCACCAAGTTCCAAGCCTGAAAGAATTTATACAAAAACTCAAAAACCAATTAATTTTAGAACAATTGGATACATCAATAGACTCAGAGCATAGAATTAAACAATTTTTCTATAAATGGAAAAGTATAATCCATAGCTTCCCTATAGAAATACAAAAACAAATAATTTTTCCATTTAAGGGCTCTATCTATATGGAAACCGCCATAGCAAACGGCGAATTCCCTGATTAATGTCAAGAATAGAATTGGGGATGGTGGGAGGTTTAGAGGGGTGTGGAGGCTTGTCTTATCTGTTTGTTTTTTCCTTTAATTTTTTTTTTTTTTTTTCTTCTTTTCTTTTTTTTCTCTTGTGTGTTATAGTTTTATATATCAAGGAAAATACCATACAGTATGCAAGCTAATGCAAGTCAATGCAAGTTTTTTGTAAGTTTATTGGTAATAGTATTTGCCTGTTTCTCTTTTTTTTTCATACAAATGTTTACTGAAAATTGTAACTAATGATAATGCAGGATTTGACTGTATAACTTTTTTTTGGAACCATTGTGTGATATGGCTTTTTCCTTTTGTTTTACTGTCATGCCTCTGTGAATTTGAAAGGTATGGCTTTGCATTCTGTTATGGTTAATAAAAAGCTAAAAAAAAAAAAAAAGTTCTTACATAAATTAGGTTTTCTTTAATGTAATTGGCAAGAGTCCATGAGCTAGTGACATATGGGATAGCAATATCCAAGAAGTGGAACTCCACGCCAGAGTCACTAGAGAGGGAGGGATAAAAATAAAAACAGCCATTTTCCGCTGAAAAAAATTAATACACAACCCAAAACATAAGTTTAGTCTCATAATTGAAAAGAGAAAACTTAAATTAAAAGCAGAAGAATCAAACTGAAACAGTTGCCTGAAGAACTTTTCTACCAAAAACTGCTTCCGAAGAAGCAAATACATCAAAATGATAGAATTTAGTAAATGTATGCAAAGAAGATCAAGTTGCAGCTTTGCAAATCTGATCAACTGAAGCTTCACTCTTAAAAGCCCAGGAAGTGGAGACTGATCTAGTAGAATGAGCTGTAATTCTCTGAGGCGGGGCTTGACCCGACTCCAAATAAGCTTGATGAATCAAAAGTTTTAACCACGAAGCCAAGGAAACGGCAGAAGCCTTCTGACCTTTCCTGGAACCAGAAAAGCTAACAAATAGACTGGAAGTCTTCCTGAAAACTTTAGTAGCTTCAACATAATATTTCAGAGCTCTCACCACATCCAAATAATGTAAAAATCTATTAGGATTAGGACACAAAGAAGGGACAACAATTTATCTGTTAATGTTGTTAGAATTCACAACCTTAGGTAAGAATTTAAATGAAGTTCGCAAAACGGCTTTATCCTGATGAAAAATCTGAAAAGGAGATTCACAAGAGAGAGCAGATAATTTATAAACTCTTCTAGCAGAAGAGATGTACAAAAGGAACAACACTTTCCAAGAAAGTAGTTTAATGTCCAAAGAATGCATAGGCTCAAATGGAGTAGCCTGTAAAGCCTTTAAAACCAAATTAAGACTCCAAGGAGGAGAGATTGATTTAATGACAGGCTTGATACGAACCAAAGCCTGTACAAAACAGTGAATATTAGGAAGCTTAGCAATTTTTCTGTGGAATAAAACAGAAAGAGCCGAGATGTGTCCTTTCAAGGAACTTGCAGACAAACCTTTATCCAAACCATCCTGAAGAAACTGTAAAATTCTAGGAATTCTAAAAGAATGCCAAGAAAATTTATAAGAACAACACCATGAAATGTAAGTCTTCCAAACTCGATAATAAATATTTCTAGAAACAGATTTACAAGCTTGTAACATAGTATTAATCACAGAGTCAGAAAAACCTCTATGACTAAGCACTAAGCATTCAATTTCCATACCTTCAAATTTAATGATTTGAGATCCTGATGGAAAAACGGACCTTGAGATAGAAGGTCTGGCCTTAATGGAAGTGGCCAAGGTTGACAACTGGACATCCGGACAAGATCCGCATACCTAAACCTGTGAGGCCATGCTGGAGCCACCAGCAGCACAAACGATTGCTCCATGATGATTTTGGAGATCACTCTTGGAAGAACTAGAGGCGGGAAAATATAAGCAGGATGATAACACCAAGGAAGTGTCAACGCATCTACTGCATCTGCCTGAGGATCCCTGGACATGGAAAGGTACCTGAGAAGTTTCTTGTTTAGATGAGATGCCATTAGATTTATTTCTGGAAGACCCCACATCTGAACAACTTGAGAAAACACCTCTGGATGGAGAGACCACTCCCCTGGATGTAAAGTCTGACGACTGAGGTAATCCGCTTCCCAATTGTCTATACCTGGGATATGAACCACATAAATTAGACAGGAGCTGGATTCCACCCAAACAAGTATCCGAGATACTTCTTTCATAGCATGAGGACTGTGAGTCCCACCCTGATGATTGACATACAGTAAGCCACAGTTGTGATATTGTCTGTCTGAAAACAAATGAATGGTTCTCTCTTCAACAGAGGCCAATATTGAAGAGCCCTGAGAATCGCCCAGAGTTCTAAAATATTTATTGGTAATCTCGCCTCTTGAGATTTCCAAACCCCTTGTGCTGTCAGAGATCACCAAACAGCTCCCCAACCTGAAAGACTTGCATCTGTTGTGATCACAGTCCAGGTTGGACGAACGAAAGAGGCCCCTAGAATCATACGATGGTGATCTAACCACCAAGTCCGAGAGAGTCGAACATTGGGATTTAAGGATATTAATTGTGATATCCTTGTATAATCCATGCACCATTGGTTCAGCATACAAAGCTGGAGAGGTCTCATATGAAAACGAGCAAAGGGGATCGCGTTCGATGCTGCAGTCATGTGACCTAATACTTTGATGCACATAGCCACTGAAGGAAATGATTGAGACTGAAGTTTCTGACAAGCTGAAACCAATTTTAGTCATGGACACTGAATCTATCTGGAAACCTAAAAAGGTTACCCTTGTCTGAGGAATCAAAAAAAACTTTTTGGTAAATTGATCCTCCAACTATGTCTTTGAAGAAACAACACTAGTAAATTTGTGTGAGATTCTGCAGAACGTAAAGACTGAGCAAGTACCAAGATATTGTCCAAATAAGGAAACACCGCAATACCCCACTCTCTGATTACAGAGAGTAGGGCACCAAGAACTTTTGAAAAGATTCTTGGAGCTGTCGCTAGGCCAAAAGGAAGAGCAACAAATTGGTAATGCTTGTCTAGAAAAGAGAATCTCAGGAACTGATAGTGATCTGGATGAATCGGAATATGAAGATATGCATCCTGTAAGTCTATTGTGGAATATAATGCCCTTGCTGAACAAAAGGCAGAATAGTCCTTATAGTCACCATCTTGAAAGTTGGTACTCTTACATATTGATTCAAAATCTTTAGATCCAAAACTGGTCTGAATGAATTTTCTTTCTTTGGGACAATGAATAGATTTGAATAAAACCCCAGACCCTGTTCCTGAAACGGAACTGGCATTATTACACCTGATAACTCCAGGTCTGAAACACACTTCAGGAAAGCCTGAGCCTTTACTGGGTTTGCTAGAATGTGTGAGAAAAAAAATCTTCTCACAGGCGGTGTTACTCTGAATCCTATTCTGTACCCCTGAGAGACAATACTCTGAATCCATTGATTTTGGACCGAATTGATCCAAACATCTTTGAAAAACCTTCATCTGCCCCCCATCAGCTGAGCTGGAATGAGGGCCGCACCATCATGCAGACTTGGGGGCTGGCTTTGATCTCTTAAATGGCTTGGACTTATTCCAATTTGAGGAAGGCTTCCAATTGGAAACAGATTCCTTGGGGGAAGGATTAGATTTCTGTTCCTTATTTTGTTGAAAGGAACGAAAACGGTTAGAAGCTTTAAGATTTACTCTTAGGTCTTTTATCCTGAGGCAAAAAACTCCCTTCCCCCCAGTGACAGTTGAAATTATTGAATCCAACTGAGAACCAAATAACTTATTACCTTGGAAAGAAAGAGATAACAATCTGGACTTAGAAGTCATGTCAGCATTCCAAGATTTAAGCCACAAAGCTCTTCTAGCTAAAATAGCTAAAGACATAGATTTAACATCAATTTTGATGATATCAAAAATAGCATCAGAGATAAAATGATTAGCATGTTGAAGTAAGCGAACAATGCTAGACAAATCAGAATCCAATTCTTGTTGCTCTAAATGTTCCAACCAAAAAGTTGATGCAGCTGCAACATCAGCCAAAGAAATTGCAGGCCTGAGAAGATGACCAGCATATAAATAGGCTTTCCTTAGATAAGATTCAAGTTTTCTATCTAAAGGATCTTTAAAAGAAGTACTATCTTCCGTAGGAATAGTAGTACGTTTAGCAAGAGTAGAGATAGCCCCATCAACTTTAGGGATCTTTTCCCAAAACTCTAAAGAAACTGCTGGCAAAGGGTACAATTTTTTAAACCTTGAAGAAGGAATAAAACATAATTTATGCTTACCTGATAAATTTATTTCTCTTGTGATGTATCGAGTCCACGGATTCATCCATACTTGTGGGATATTCTCCTTCCCTACAGGAAGTGGCAAAGAGAGCACCCACAGCAGAGCTGTCTATGTAGCTCCTCCCTTAGCTCCACCCCCCAGTCATTTGACCGAAGGCTAGGAAGAAAAAGTAGAAACTATAGGGTGCAGTGGTGACTGAAAGTTTAAAAATAAAAATATACTGCCTGTCTTAAATAAACAGGGCGGGCAGTGGACTCGATACATCACAAGAGAAATAAATTTATCAGGTAAGCATAAATTATGTTTTCTCTTGTAAGATGTATTGAGCCCACGGATTCATCCATACTTGTGGGATACCAATACCAAAGCTTTAGGACACGGATGAAGGGAGGGACAAAACAGGTACCTTAAATGGAAGGCACCACTGCTTGTAGAACCTTTCTCCCAAAAAAAGCCTCCGAAGAAGCAAAAGTATCGAATTTGTAAAATTTGGAAAAAGTATGAAGCGAAGACCAAGTCGCCGCCTTACAAATCTGTTCAACAGAAGCCTCATTTTTAAAACCCCATGTGGAAGCCACTGCTCTAGTAGAATGAGCAGTAATTCTTTCAGGAGGCTGCTGGCCAGCAGTCTCATAAGCCAAACGGATGATGCTTTTCAGCCAAAAGGAAAGAGAGGTAGCCGTAGCCTATTGACCTTTCCGTTTACCAGAATAAACAACAAACAATGAAGATGTTTGACGGAAATCTTTAGTTGCTTGTAAGTAAAACTTTAAAGCACGAACCACATCAAGATTGTGCAACAGACGTTCCTTCTTTGATGAAGGATTAAGACACAGTGAAGGAACAACAATCTCCTGATTGATATTTTTATTAGATACCACCTTAGGTAAAAAAACAGGTTTGGTACGTAACACTACCTTATCTGCATGAAAAATGAGATAAGGGGAATCACATTGTAAAGCAGATAACTCCGAAACTCTTCGAGCCGAAGAGATAGCTACTAAAAACAGAACCTTCCAGGATAAGAGCTTAATATCTATGGAATGCAAAGGTTCAAACGGAACCCCTTGAAGAACCTTAAGAACTAAATTTAAACTCCAAGGCGGAGCAACAGGTATAAACACAGGCTTGATTCTGACTAAAGCCTGACAAAACGCCTGCACATCTGGAACCTCAGCCAGACGTTTGTGCAAAAGAATAGACAGAGCAGAAATCTGTCCCTTTAAGGAACTAGCTGACAAACCCTTCTCCAATCCTTCTTGGAGAAAACATAATATCCTAGGAATCCTGACCTTACTCCATGAGTAACCCTTGGATTCACACCAATGAAGATATTTACACCATATCTTATGATAGATTTTCCTGGTGACAGGCTTTCGCGCCTGTATTAAGGTATCAATGACCGACTTGGAGAAACCACGCTTTGATAAAATCAAGCGTTCAATCTCCAAGCAGTCAGCCGCAGAGAAATTAGATTTGGATGGTTGAAAGGACCCTGAAGTAGAAGGTCCTGCCTCAGAGTCCATGGTGGAAAGGATGACATGTCCACCAGATCTGCATACCAAGTCCTGCGTGGCCACGCATGTGCTATCAAAATTACCAATGCTCTCTCCTGTTTGATCTTGGCAATCAGACGAGGGAGCAGAGGAAACGGTGGAAACACATAAGCCAGGTTGAAGAACCAAGGCGCTGCTAGAGCATCTATCAGCGCTGCCTTGGGATCCCTGGAACTGGATCCGTAACAAGGAAGCTTGGCGTTCTGGCGAGACGCAATGAGATCCAGTTTTGGTTTGCCCCAAAGTTGAATCAACTGTGCAAACACCTCCGGATGGAGCTCCCACTCCCCCAGATGAAAAGTCTGTCGACTTAGAAAATCTGCCTCCCAGTTCTCTACTCCTGGAATATGGATAGCTGATAGATGGCAAGAGTGAATCTCTGCCCATCGAATTATCTTTGAAACCTCCAACATCGCTAGGGAACTCCTTGTTCCCCCTTGATGGTTGATGTAAGCTACAGTCGTGATGTTGTCTGACTGAAATCTGATGAACCTCACTGCCGCTAGCTGAGGCCAAGCCTGAAGAGCATTGAATATCGCTCTTAGTTCCAGAATGTTTATTGGAAGGAGTGCCTCCTCCTGAGTCCACGACCCCTGAGCCTTCAGAGAGTTCCAGACTGCACCCCAGCCCAGAAGGCTGGCATCTGTTGTTACTATTGTCCAATCTGGCCTGTGAAAGGTCATACCTTTGGACAGATGGACCCGAGATAGCCACCAGAGAAGAGAATCCCTGGTCTCTTGATCCAGATTTAGTAGAGGGGACAAATCTGTGTAATCCCCATTCCACTGACTGAGCATGCAGAGTTGCAGCGGTCTGAGATGTAGGCGGGCAAACGGAACTATGTCCATTGCCGCTATCATTAAGCCGATGACTTCCATACACTGAGCCACCGAAGGGCGAGAAGTATAATAGAGAACACGGCAGGAATTTAGAAGTTTTGACAACCTGTCCTCTGTCAGGCAAATCCTCATTTCTACAGAATCTATCAGAGTTCCCAGGAAGGAAACTCTTGTGAGAGGGGATAGAAAACTCTTTTTTTTCATTCACTTTCCACCCATGAGACCTCAGGAATGACAGAACAATGTCCGTATGGGACTTGGCAATTTGGAAATTCAACGCCTGTATCAGAATGTCATCTAAGTAAGGGGCTACTGCTATGCCCCGCGGCCTTAGGACCGCCAGAAGTGACCCCAGAACCTTCGTAAAAATTCTTGGTGCCGTAGCTAACCCAAAGGGAAGAGCCACAAACTGGTAATGCCTGTCTAGGAAGGCGAACCTGAGAAACCGACGATGATCTTTGTGTATCTGAATGTCCATGGTAGTCATGTATTGACCCCTCCTGGATCATAGGTAGGATGGTTCGAATAGTCTCCATCTTGAAAGATGGGACCCTGAGAAATTTGTTTAGGATCTTGAGCTCTAAGATTGGTCTGAAGGTTCCCTTTTTCTTGGTAACCACAAAGAGATTTGAATAGAAGCCTTGCCCCTGTTCCTCCTTTGGAACTGGGTGGATCACTCCCATAACTAGGAGGTCTTAAACACAATGTAAGAATGCCTCTCTCTTTATCTGGTCTGCAGATAATTGTGAGAGGTGAAATCTTCCTTTTGGGGAAGAAGCTTTGAAGTCCAGAAGATATCCCTGGGATACAATTTCCAATGCCCAGGGATCCTGGACATCTCTTGCCCAAGCCTGGGCGAAGAGAGAAAGTCTGCCTCCTACTAGATTCGTTACCGGATCGGGGGCTGATCTTTCATGCTGTCTTAGAGGCAGCAGCAGGCTTTTTGGCCTGCTTACCTTTGTTCCAGGCCTGGTTAGGTCTCCAGACCGGCTTGGACTGGGCAAAATTTCCCTCTTGTTTTGCATTAGAGGAAGTTGATGCCACGCTCGTCTTAAAGTTTCGAAAGGCACAAAAATTAGTTTGTTTGGTCCTTAATTTATTAGACCTATCCTGAGGAAGGGCATGACCTTTTCCTCCAGTAATATCAGAAATGATCTCCTTCAGTCCAGGCCCGAATAGGGTCTGCCCCTTGAAGGGAATGTTGAGAAGCTTAGACTTTGAAGTAACGTCAGCTGACCAGGATTTAAGCCATAGTGCCCTACGTGCCTGAATAGCAAAACCTGAGTTCTTAGCCGTTAGTTTGGTTAAATGAACAACGGCGTCAGAAACAAATGAATTGGCTAGCTTAAGCGCTTTAAGCTTGTCAAGTATATCATCCAATGGAGTTTCTACCTGTAAGGCCTCTTCCAGAGACTCAAACCAGAAGGCCGCAGCAGCAGTGACCGGGGCAATGCATGCAAGAGGCTGGAGAATAAAACCTTGTTGAATAAACATTTTCTAAAGGTAACCCTCTAACTTTTTATCCATTGGATCTAGGAAAGCACAACTGTCCTCGACGGGGATAGTTGTACGCTTAGCTAGGGTAGAAACTGCTCCTTAGGGACCGTTTGCCATAACTCCCGTGCAGTGGCATCTATTGGAAACATTTTCTTAAAAATAGGAGGGGGAGAGAATGGTACACCTGGTCTATCCCATTCCTTAGTAATAATTTCTGAAAACCTTTTAGGTATTGGAAAAACATCAGTGTAAACAGGCACTGCATAGTATTTATACAATCTACACAATTTCTCTGGCACTATAATGGTGTCACAGTCATCCAGAGTAGCTAAAACCTCCCTGAGCAACACCTGAGGTGTTCAAGCTTAAATTTAAATGTAGACATATCAGAATCAGGTTGAAGCATCTTCCCTGAGTCAGAAAAATCACCCACAGAAAGAAGCTCTCCTGCCTCAGCTTCTGCATATTGTGAGGGGATATCAGACATAGCTACTAAAGCGTCAGAGTGCTCTGTATTTTTTCTAGTCCCAGATCTGTCTCGCTTTCCTTGTAACCCTGGTAGTTTGGACAATACCGCTGTAAAGGTATGATCCATAACTGCCGCCATGTCTTGTAAAGTAAACGCCATGGGCGCGCAAGATGTACTTGGCGCCACTTGAGCCGGAGTCCCTTGAGCGGGAGTCAAAGGTTCTGACACGTGGGGCGAGTTAGTCGGCATAACTTCCCCCTTGTCAGTTTCCTCTGGTGATAAATCTTTTAAAGACAGAATATGATCTTTATAACTTAAAGTAAAATCAGTACATTTGGTACACATTCTAAGAGGGGGTTCCACAATGGCTTCTAAACATAATGAACAAGGAGTTTCCTCTATGTCAGACATGTTTAAACAGACTAGCAATAAGACCAGCAACCTTGGAAAACACTTTGATAAAACAAGCAAAAAATAAAAACGGTACTGTGCCTTTAAGAGAAACAAATTTTGGCAGAAATTGAAAAACAGTGATAAAAAGCAGTAAATCTTACGAAATTTTTACAGTGTGTATAATAGACTAACAGAGCATTGCACCCACTTGCAAATGGATGATTAACCCCTTAGTTTCAAAACCGGATCAAAAAAACGATATAAACGTTTTTAAACAGTCACAACAAACTGCCACAGCTCTGCTGTGGCCCTACCTGCCCATATAACGATTTTGAAAGGCACAAAAACCCCTCAGAGAGGTCCTAAGTGTTGAGGAGACTCCTTCAGGGAAACTGGATGTCTCAAACTGCAAAATCTGATTCGCATTTAGGCACGAAAATAGGCCCCTCCCACCCTGTATTCACAGTGAGAGGGCCTAACAAAACTAACCCTAGGCAAAATCTAGCCAGCCATGTGGAAAAAAACTGGGCCCCAATAAAGTTTTATCACCAATATGTATAAAAAAAACGTTTAAAACACTTTCCAGCAAAGTTTTATTTTTCAGTAATGTGAGAAAGTAATAAGAATATTACCTTTTACAGCAAGCATGATACAAGTCGTTATTAAATCACTGTAATCAGGCTTACCTTAAATAACTCCGGTATTAACAGCATTTTCTAGCATATTCTTTCTCTAGAAAAAATTAAACTGCACATACCTCATAGCAGGAGACCCTGCACGCCATTCCCCCAGCTGAAGTTATCTCTCTCTTCAGTTATGTGTTAGAACAGCAATGGATCTTAGTTACAACCTGCTAAGATCATCAGAGACCACAGGCAGACTCTTCTTCTATTTTCTGCCTGAGGCTAAAATAGTACAACTCCGGTACTTTTAGAAAATAACAAACTTTTGATTGCAGATAAACTAAATAAAAAAACACCACATCTCTCTAGCTACTTCCTTACTTGTCGACAGCTGCAAGAGAATGACTCTTAGTGGCAGTTAGGGGAGGAGCTATATAGACAGCTCTGCTGTGGGTGATCCTCTTGCAGCTTCCTGTTGGGAAGGAGAATATCCCACAAGAAATGGATGATCCGTGGACTGGATACACCTTACAAGAGAAATTATATTTAATTTAGGGGGGTGTTAGGGTTAGGGTTGGACTTAGGTTTCGGGGTTAATAACTTTATTATAGTAGCGGCGACGTTGGGGGCGGGATATTAGGGGTTAATAATTGTAGGTAGGTGGCGGCGATGTTAGGGAGGGCAGATTAGGGGTTAATACAATTTATTATAGTGTTTGCAAGGCGGGAGTGCAGCAGTTTAGGGGTTAATACATTTATTATAGTGGCGGCGAGGTACGGTCGGCAGATTAGGGGTTAATAAGTGTAGGTAGAAGGCGGCGACGTTGGGGGGCAGATTAGGGGGTAATAAATATAATATAGGTGTCGGCAATGTTAGGGGCAGCAGATTAGGGGTTCATAGCTATAATGTAGGTGGCGGCGATGTCCGGTCGGAAGATTAGGGGTTAAAAATTTTTATTATAGGGTTTGCGATGTGAGGGGGCCTCGGTTTAGTGGTTCATAGGTAGTTTATGGGTGTTAGTGTACTTTATAGCACAGTAATTAAGAGCTTTATGTTCCCGCGTTAGCCCATAAAACTCTTTTTTTTGCGGTTGGAGTCTTGTCGGTAGAGGCTCTACCGCTCACTTCTTCCAAGACTCGTAATACCAGCGTTAGGCAAATCCCATAGAAAAGATAGGATACGCAATTGACGTAAGGGGATTTGCGGTAGCCTCGAGTCACGGAAAGAAAGTGAGCGGTAGACCCTTTCCTGCCTGACTCGTAATACCAGCGTGCATTAAAAAACAGAATTTATGCTTACCTGATAAATTACTTTCTCTTACGGTGTATTCAGTCCACGGATTCATCCTTACTTGTGGGATATTCTCAATCCCTACAGGAAGTGGCAAAGAGAGCACACAGCAAAGCTGTCCATATAGCTCCCCTCAGGCTCCGCCCCCCCAGTCATTCGACCGACGGTTAGGAGAAAAAGGAGAACCATAGGGTGCAGTGGTGACTGTAGTTATTAAAAATTAAATTTGAACCTGACTTAAATGTCAGGGCGGGCCGTGGACTGAATACACCGTAAGAGAAAATAATTTATCAGGTAAGCATAAATTCTGTTTTCTCTTACTTGGTGTATTCAGTCCACGGATTCATCCTTACTTGTGGGATACCAATACCAAAGCAATAGGACACGGATGAAGGAACAAGTCAGGTAACCTAAACGGAAGGCACCACTGCTTGCAAAACCTTTCTCCCAAAAATAGCCTCCGAAGAAGCAAAAGTATTGAATTTGTAAAATATGGCTAATGTATGCAGTGAGACCAAGTCGCTGCCGTACAAATCTGTTCAACAGAAGCCTCATTCTTGAAAGCCCATGTGGAAGCCACAGCTCTAGTGGAATGAGCTGTAATTCGTTCAGGAGGCTGCAGTCCCGCAGTCTCATAAGCCAAACGGATGATGCTTTTCAGCCAAAAGGAAAGAGAGGTAGCAGTCGCTTTCTGACCTCTCCTCTTACCAGAATAGACAACAAACAAGAATGATGTTTGTCTGAAATCTTTAGTTGCTTTTAAATAGAATTTTAAAGCACGAACCACGTCAAGATTGTGTAAAAGTCGTTCCTTCTTAGAAACTGGATTAGGACACAGAGAAGGAACAATGATTTCCTGGTTAATATTCTTATTAGAAACCACTTCTGCAAGGAACCCAGGTTTGGTGTGCCAAACAACCTTATCTGCATGGAACACCAGATAGGGTGAATTACACTGCAAAGCAGACAATTCAGAAACTCTTCGAGCAGAAGAAAGGGCTACTAAAAAACAAAAAACTTTCCAAGATAAAAACTTAATATCTATGGAATGCAAAGGTTCAAACGGAACCCCTTGAAGAACTGAAAGAACTAAATTTAGACTCCATGGAGGAGCCACAGGCTTGTAAACAGGCTTGATTCTGACTAAGGCCTGTGCAAACACCTGAACGTCTGGTACAGCAGCCAGACGCTTATGTAACAGAACAGACAGAGCAGATATCTGTCCCTTTAAGGAACTAGCTGACAGACCCTTCTCCAATCCTTCTTGGAGAAAAGACAAAATCCTTGGAATCCTAATCTTACTCCACGAGTAACCCTTGGATTCACACCAACACAGATATTTCCGCCATATCTTATGGTAAATTTTCCTGGTGACAGGCTTTCTGGCCTGTATCAGAGTGTCTATAACTGATTCAGAGAAACCACGCTTAGCTGGAATTAAGCGTTCAATCTCCAAGCAGTCAGTTGCAGAGAAACTAGATTTGGATGCTTGAAAGGACCTTGAATTAGAAGATCCTGCCTCGATGGCAGTTTCCAAGGTGGGACCGATGACATGTCCACTAGGTCTGCATACCAAGTCCTGCGTGGCCACGCAGGCGCTATCAGAATTACCAAAGCCTTCTCCTGTTTGATTCTGGCTACTAGCCGAGGGAGAAGAGGAAACGGTGGAAAGACATAAGCTAGACTGAACGACCAAGGCGCTATTAATGCATCTATCAATGCCGCCTTGGGATCCCTGGATCTGTATCCATAAAGGGGAAGTTTGGTGTTCTGACGGGGCGCCATCAGATCCAATTCTGGAATGCCCCATAGCTGAGTCAGCTGAGCAAAAACCTCCGGGTGGAGTTCCCACTCCCCCGGATGGAAAGTCTGACGACTTAGAAAATCCGCCTCCCAGTTGTCTACCCCTGGGATGTGAATTGCAGATAGATGGCAGGAGTGATCCTCCGCCCATTTGATGATCTTGGATACTTCCTTCATCGCTAGGGAACTTTTTGTTCCTTCCTGATGATTGATGTACGCTACAGTCGTGATGTTGTCCGACTGAAATCTGATGAATTTGGCCTCCGCTAGTTGAGGCCACACCTGGAGCGTATTGAATATCGCTCTCAACTCCAAAATGTTTATCGGAAGAAGAGATTCTTCCCGAGACCATAGTCCCTGAGCCTTCAGGGAGTTCCAGACCGCACCCCAGCCTAACAGACTGGCATCGGTCGTGACAATGATCCACTCCGGTCTGCGGAAACTCATTCCCTGAGACAGGTGATCTTGAGACAACCACCAGAGAAGAGAGTCTCTGGTTTTCTGGTCCATTTGTACTTGAGGAGACAAATCTGCATAATCTCCCTTCCACTGTTTGTGCAAGCACAGCTGCAGTGGTCTGAGATGAATTCGGGCAAAAGGGACTACGTCCATTGCTGCAACCATTAAACCAATTACTTCCATGCACTGAGCCACGGAAGGCCGAGGAATGGAATGAAGAACTCGGCAAGTATTCAGCAGTTTTGACTTCCTGACCTCTGTCAGAAAGATTTTCATTTCTACCGAGTCTATTAGTGTTCCCAGGAAAGGAACCCTTGTGAGCGGGGACAGAGAACTCTTTTCTACGTTCACCTTCCACCCGTGAGACCTTAGAAAAGCCAGAACGATGTCCGTATGAGCCTTGGCTCTGTGAAAGGACGACGCCTGTATTAATATGTCGTCTAGGTAAGGTGCTACTGCAATGCCCCGCGGTCTTAGTACCGCTAGAAGGGACCCTAGCACCTTTGTGAAAATTCTGGGAGCGGTGGCCAACTCGAAAGGAAGGGCCACAAACTGGTAATGTTTGTCCGAATGGTTTCCATCTTGAAGGACGGAACTCTGAGGAATTTGTTTAGTATTTTTAGATCCAGGATTGGCCTGAAAGTTCCCTCCTTTTTGGGAACTACAAACAGGTTTGAGTAAAAGCCCAGTCCTTGTTCTACAATTGGAACTGGGTGTATCACTCCCATCTTTAGCAGATCTTCTACATAGCGTAAGAACGCCTGTTTCCTTATTTGGTCTGAAGACAAATGAGAAATGTGGAACCTTTCCCTTGGGGGAGAATCCTTGAATTCTAGAAGGTACCCCTGAGCAACTATTTCTAATGCCCAGGGATCTGGAACATCTCTTGCCCAAGCCTGAGCGAAGAGAAAAAGTCTGCCCCCTACTCGATCCGATCCCGGATCGGGGGCTACCCCCTCATGCTGTCTTGGTAGCAGGAGCAGGCTTCTTGGCCCGTTTACCCTTATTCCAGCCCTGCAGGGGTTTCCAAGTTGCTTTGGGCTGGGAAGCGTTATCTTGCTTTGCGGCAGCAGAGGTTGTGGCAGGTCCGCTCCTGAAGTTGCGAAAGGAGCGAAAATTAGCCTTGTTTTTGGCCTTAAACGGCCTATCTTGTGGCAGGGCATGGCTCTTGCCCCCAGTGATATCTGAAATAATTTCTTTCAGCTCTGGGCCAAATAGGGTTTTCCCCTTGAAGGGAATATTTAACAGTTTAGTTTTGGACGACACATCAGCCGACCACGATTTGGGCCAAAGCGCTCTTCGCGCCATGATGGCAAAACCTGAGTTTTTCGCCACTAGCTTAGCTAAATGGAGAGCGGCATCAGTGATAAAAGAATTAGCCAGCTTTAGAGCATTAATTCTATCCATGACCTCATCATATGAAGTCTCCCTCTGGAGCGACTCCTCCAGGGCCTCGAACCAAAAAGCCGCTGCAGTAGTTACTGGAATAATGCAGGCAATTGGTTGAAGAAGAAAACCTTGCTGAACAAAAATTTTCTTCAGCAAACCTTCCAATTTTTTATCCATAGGATCTTTGAAAGCACAACTGTACTCTATTGGTATAGTTGTACGCTTAGCAAGTGTTGAAACAGCCCCTCTACCTTGGGGACCGTCTGCCACGCGTCCCGCCTGGGGTCATTTATGGGGAACATTTTCTTAAAGATAGGTGGGGGAACAAAGGGTACACCTGGTCTCTCCCACTCCTTAGGCACAATATCCGCCACCCTCTTTGGGATCGGAAATGCCTCAGTGTATACAGGGACCTCTAAAAACCTGTCCATTTTACACAATTTTTCAGGGACCACCGTGGGGTCACAATCATCCAGCGTAGCTAAAACCTCCTTGAGCAGGACGCGGAGGTGTTTCAGCTTAAATTTAAACGCTAAGGAATCTGACTCTGCCTGCTGAGAAACTTTTCCTGTGTCAGAAATTTTTCCCTCAGACAGACCGTCCCTCACTGCTACTTCTGAGTTTTGTGAGGGTACTACAGATAAATTATCCAAAGCTTCAGATTGCTCATCCTCTGTATTTAAAACTGAGCTATCGCGCTTTTTTGGAAAAAACGGCAGTTTGGATAAAAATGCTGCAAGGGAATTATCCATTACTGCTGCTAATTGTTGTAAAGTAATAGGGGCCAATGCGCTAGAGGTACTAGGCAACGCTTGCGCGGGCGTAACTGGTGTCGACACATGGGGAGAGGAAGGAGGACTATCCTCATTACCTTCCATCAAAGAATCATCTTGGGCTACATTTTTAAGTGTCAATGCATGGTCATTAAAATGTTTAAATACCTTAGCACACTTTAAACACAAATGCAATGGGGGTACCGCCATGGCTTTTAAAAACATAGAACAAGGTCTGTCAGTAGGCTCAGACATGTTAGACAGAATTAGATAGCACTCAAATACAGAAAAATACACTTTTTGAAAAAAACGTTACTGTGCCTTTAAATAATAAACCGCACACACTTTTTTTTACCAAATCTCAAAAAAACATCCAATCTTTATGAAATTTACACCATATGATCCCAATGCTTTGAAATGATTGCACACCAAGTTTCAAGCCAATTAACCCCTTATTGCCCAAACCGGAGCAAATTGGCCACCAGTTTAACACACTACCTTCCTTGGGGATTAGTTTTGGAACAAAAATAAGCCTCCCTGTAGTCCTCCTGCAATCTCTGGACTCTACATGTGAAGCTGCATGAAGCTATCTTGTAAAAGAACTGCGCAACTGAGGCGTGAAAATTAGGCCCTCTCCCTCTTCACTCCGGAGTTGTGAGGCCTTCCTACGCCAAATTAGGTGTCTAAAAACAGAATTTATGCTTACCTGATAAATTACTTTCTCCAACGGTGTGTCCGGTCCACAGCGTCATCCTTACTTGTGGGATATTCTCTTCCCCAACAGGAAATGGCAAAGAGTCCCAGCAAAGCTGGTCACATGATCCCTCCTAGGCTCTGCCCAACCCAGTCATTCGACCGATGGACAGGAGGAAATATATATAGGAGAAACCATATGATACCGTGGTGACTGTAGTTAGAGAAAATAATTCATCAGACCTGATTAAAAAACCAGGGCGGGCCGTGGACCGGACACACCGTTGGAGAAAGTAATTTATCAGGTAAGCATAAATTCTGTTTTCTCCAACATTGGTGTGTCCGGTCCACGGCGTCATCCTTACTTGTGGGAACCAATACCAAAGCTTTAGGACACGGATGAAGGGAGGGAGCAAATCAGGTCACCTAAATGGAAGGCACCACGGCTTGCAAAACCTTTCTCCCAAAAATAGCCTCCGAAGAAGCAAAAGTATCAAATTTGTAAAATTTGGCAAAAGTGTGCAGTGAAGACCAAGTCGCTGCCTTACATATCTGGTCAACAGAAGCCTCGTTCTTGAAGGCCCATGTGGAAGCCACAGCCCTAGTGGAGTGAGCTGTGATTCTTTCAGGAGGCTGCCGTCCGGCAGTCTCAAAAGCCAATCGGATAATGATTTTAAGCCAAAAGGAAAGAGAGGTAGAAGTCGCTTTTTGACCTCTCCTTTTACCAGAATAAACAACAAACAAGGAAGATGTTTGTCTGAAATCTTTAGTAGCCTCTAAATAGAATTTTAGAGCATGGACTACGTCCAAATTGTGTAACAAACGTTCCTTCTTTGAAACTGGATTCGGACACAAAGAAGGTACAACTATCTCCTGGTTAATATTTTTGTTGGAAACAACTTTCGGAAGAAAACCAGGCTTAGTACGCAAAACCACCTTATCTGCATGGAACACCAGATAGGGCGGAGAACACTGCAGAGCAGATAACTCTGAAACTCTTCTAGCAGAAGAAATTGCAACCAAAAACAAAACTTTCCAAGATAATAACTTAATATCTACGGAATGTAAGGGTTCAAACGGAACCCCTTGAAGAACTGAAAGAACTAGATTTAGACTCCAGGGAGGAGTCAAAGGTCTGTAAACAGGCTTGATCCTAACCAGAGCCTGAACAAATGCTTGAACATCTGGCACAGCTGCCAGTCTTTTGTGAAGTAAAACAGATAAAGCAGAGATCTGTCCCTTCAGAGAACTTGCAGATAATCCTTTCTCCAAACCTTCTTGTAGAAAGGATAGAATCTTAGGAATTTTTATCTTGTTCCATGGGAATCCTTTAGATTCACACCAACAGATATATTTTTTCCATATTTTATGGTAAATTTTTCTAGTTACAGGCTTTCTAGCCTGAATCAGAGTATCTATTACAGAATCTGAAAACCCACGCTTTGATAAAATCAAGCGTTCAATCTCCAAGCCGTCAGTTGGAGGGAAACCAGATTCGGATGTTCGAATGGACCCTGAACAAGAAGGTCCTGTCTCAAAGGTAGCTTCCATGGTGGAGCCGATGACATATTCACCAGGTCTGCATACCAAGTCCTGCGTGGCCACGCAGGAGCTATCAAGATCACCGAGGCCCTCTCCTGATTGATCCTGGCTACCAGCCTGGGGATGAGAGGAAACGGTGGGAATACATAAGCTAGGTTGAAGGTCCAAGGTGCTACTAGTGCATCTACTAGGGTCGCCTTGGGATCCCTGGATCTGGAGCAAGGAACCTTGAAGTTCTGACGAGACGCCATCAGATCCATGTCTGGAATGCCCCATAATTGAGTTATTTGGGCAAAGATTTCCGGATGGAGTTCCCACTCCCCCGGATGGAATGTCTGACGACTTCCCAATTTTCCACTCCTGGTATGTGGATCGCAGACAAGTGGCAGGAGTGATCCTCCGCCCATTGAATTATCTTGGTCACTTCTTTCATCGCCAGGGAAGTCCTTGTTCCCCCCTGATGATTGATATATGCAACGGTCGTCATGTTGTCTGACTGAAACCTTATGAATTTGGCCTTTGCTAGTTGAGGCCAAGCTCTGAGAGCATTGAATATCGCTCTCAGTTCCAGAATGTTTATCGGGAGAAGAGACTCTTCCCGAGACCATAGACCCTGAGCTTTCAGGGATTCCCAGACCGCGCCCCAGCCCACTAGGCTGGCGTCGGTCGTGACAATGACCCACTCTGGTCTGCGGAAGCTCATTCCCTGTGACAGATTGTCCAGGGTCAGCCACCAACGGAGTGAATCTCTGGTCTTTTGATCTACTTGAATCGTCGGAGACAAGTCTGTATAATCCCCATTCCACTGTCTGAGCATGCACAGTTGTAATGGTCTTAGATGAATTCGTGCAAAAGGAACTATGTCCATTGTTGCAACCATCAATCCTATTACTTCCATGCACTGCGCTATGGAAGGACGAGGAACAAAATGAAGTACTTGACAAGAGCTTAGAAGTTTTGATTTTCTGACCTCTGTCAGAAAAATCCTCATTTCTAAGGAATCTATTATTGTTCCCAAGAAGGGAACTCTTGTTGACGGGGACAGAGAACTTTTTTCTTTGTTCACCTTCCATCCGTGAGATCTGAGAAAGGCTAGGACGATGTCCGTATGAGCCTTTGCTTTTGACAGGGACGACGCTTGAATCAGGATGTCGTCCAAGTAAGGTACTACTGCAATGCCCCTTGGTCTTAGAACCGCTAGAAGGGACCCTAGTACCTTTGTGAAAATCCTTGGAGCAGTGGCTAATCCAAATGGAAGTGCCACAAACTGGTAATGCTTGTCCAGAAAAGCGAACCTTAGGAACTGATGATGTTCCTTGTGGATAGGAATATGTAGGTACGCATCCTTTAAATCCACGGTAGTCATAAATTGATTTTCCTGGATAGTAGGTAGGATCGTTCGAATAGTTTCCATTTTGAACGATGGTACCCTGAGAAATTTGTTTAGGATCTTTAGATCCAAAATTGGTCTGAATGTTCCCTCTTTTTTGGGAACTATGAACAGATTGGAATAAAATCCCATTCCTTGTTCTCTTATTGGAACTGGATGTATCACTCCCATCTTTAACAGGTCTTCTACACAATGTAAGAATGCCTGTCTCTTTATTTGGTTTGAAGATAATTGAGACCTGTGGAACCTTCCCCTTGGGGGTAGTTCCTTGAATTCCAGGAGATAACCTTGAGAAACTATTTCTAGCGCCCAAGGATCCTGAACATCTCTTGCCCAAGCCTGAGCAAAGAGAGAAAGTCTGCCCCCCACTAGATCCGGTCCCGGATCGGGGGCTATCCCTTCATGCTGTTTTGGTAGCAGTGGTAGGCTTCTTGGCCTGCTTACCCTTGTTCCAGCCTTGCATTGGTTTCCAGGCTGGTTTGGGTTGTGAAGTATTACCCTCTTGCTTAGAGGATACAGAATTAGAGACTGGTCCGTTTCTGCGAAAGGGACGAAAATTAGGCTTATTATTAGCCTTAAAAGACCTATCCTGTGGGAGGGCGTGGCCCTTTCCCCCAGTGATGTCTGAAATAATCTCTTTCAAATCAGGTCCAAATAATGTTTTACCTTTGAAAGGAATGTTAAGCAATTTTGTCTTGGAAGACACATCCGCTGACCAAGACTTTAGCCAAAGCACTCTGCGCGCCACGACAGCAAACCCTGAATTTTTCGCCGCTAATCTAGCTAATTGCAAAGCGGCATCTAAAACAAAAGAGTTAGCCAATTTAAGTGCTTGAACTCTGTCCATAACCTCCTCATACGAAGATTCTTTACTGAGCGATTTTTCTAGTTCCTCGAACCAGAAACACGCTGCCGTAGTGACAGGAACAATGCATGAAATTGGTTGTAGAAGGTAACCTTGCTGTACAAAAATCTTTTTAAGCAAACCCTCTAATTTCTTATCCATAGGATCTTTGAAAGCACAACTATCTTCGATAGGAATAGTAGTGCGTTTGTTTAGAGTAGAAACCGCCCCCTCGACCTTGGGGACTGTCTGCCATAAGTCCTTTCTGGGGTCGACTATAGGAAATAATTTCTTAAATATAGGGGGGGGGGAACAAAAGGTATGCCGGGCCTTTCCCACTTTTTATTTACTATGTCCGCCACCCGCTTGGGTATAGGAAAAGCGTCAAGGGGCACCGGAACCTCTAGGAACTTGTCCATCTTACATAATTTCTCTGGAATGACCAAATTGTCACAATCATCCAGAGTAGATAACACCTCCTTAAGCAGTGCGCGGAGATGTTCTAATTTAAATTTAAATGTCACAACATCAGGTTCAGCTTGATGAGAAATTTTTCCTGAATTTGAAATTTCTCCATCAGACAAAACCTCCCTCATGGCCCCTTGAGATTGGTGTGAGGGTATGTCAGAACAGTTATCATCAGCGTCCTCTTGCTCTTCAGTGTTTAAAACAGAGCAATCGCGCTTTCTCTGATAAGTAGGCATTTTGGATAAAAGATTTGCTATGGAGTTATCCATTACAGCCGTTAATTGTTGCATGGTAATAAGTATTGGCGCACTAGATGTACTAGGGGCCTCCTGTGTGGGCATAACTGGTGTAGACACAGTAGGGGATGATGTAGTATCATGTTTACTCCCCTCATTTGAGGAATCATCTTGGGCAATATCATTATCTGTTGCATTACTGTCCTTACTTTGTTTGGACACTATGGCACAATTATCACATAAATTTAAATGGGGAGACACATTGGCTTTCATACATATAGAACATAGCTTATCTGATGGTACAGACATGTTAAACAGGCTTAAACTTGTCAACAAAGCACAAAAAACGTTTTAAAATAAAACCGTTACTGTCACTTTAAATTTCAAACTGAAAACACTTTATTACTGAATATGTGAAAAAGTATGAAGGAATTGTTCAAAATTCACCAAAATTTCACCACAGTGTCTTAAAGCATTAAAAGTATTGCACACCAAATTTCAGAGGTTTAACCCTTAAATTAACGGAACCGGAGCCATTTTTACATTTAACCCCTATACAGTCCCAGAATGATGCTCTGTCTATAACTAGAAAGGCCCCCATCTGAAAAAGGTGTCCAACACAGTGCCTGCCGTTTTTCTAAACGTTCCCCAAGATTATAATACCAATAATTAGTTAGAATCTGCATAATATGCCTAGTAAAGCAATTGTTTTAGCCCAGAAAAATGTCTACCAGTTTTTAAGCCCTTTTTGAAGCCCTTTATTCTTTTATGTTTAACTAAGAAAATGGCTTACCGGTTCCCATGAGGGGAAATGACAGCCTTCCAGCATTACATGGTCTTGTTAGAAATATGGCTAGTCATACCTTAAGCAGAAAAGACTGCTAACTGTTTCCCCCAACTGAAGTTACTTCATCTCAACAGTCCTGTGTGGAAACAGCAATCGATTTTAGTTACTGTCTGCTAAAATCATCTTCCTCTTACAAACAGAAATCTTCATCCTTTTCTGTTTCAGAGTAAATAGTACATACCAGCACTATTTTAAAATAACAAACACTTGATAGAAGAATAAAACTACATTTAAACACCAAAAAACTCTTAACCATCTCCGTGGAGATGTTGCCTGTGCAACGGCAAAGAGAATGACTGGGGTGGGCGGAGCCTAGGAGGGGTCATGTGACCAGCTTTGCTGGGACTCTTTGCCATTTCCTGTTGGGGAAGAGAATATCCCACAAGTAAGGATGACGCCGTGGACCGGACACACCAATGTTGGAGAAATTATGCCAGGCGTATAAAACCCCTAAAAAGTGTTCCAAACATGATAAACACTTGTGCAAACATCAGATTATATTAAAAAATAATCGATTTTACCCATAACAGTGTCCACCAGTGATTTAAGCCCTATAAACTAAGCCATCCTTCTATACTGAGTCTCAGAAAATGGCTTACCTTCCCTTCCCACATGGGGATTTCTATCAGTCTTCTAGCATTACTTGGTCTTGTTAGAAAAATGACTGATCATACCTGAAGCAGTTAAGCCTGCAAACTGTTCCCCCCAACTGAAGTTCTCTGGTATTCAACAGTCCTGCGTGGGAACAGCAATGGATTTTAGTTACTGGTGCTAAAATCATATTCCTCTCAGCAGAAATCTTCATCACTGTTCTGCCTCAGAGTAAATAGTACAAACCGGCACTATTTTAAAATAACAAACTCTTGATTGAAGAAATAAAACTACAAATATAACACCACATACTCTTTACCACCCCCGTGGAGATGCTACTTGTTAGAGCGGCAAAAAGAATGACTGGGGTGGTGGAGCCTGAGGGGAGCTATATGGACAGCTTTGCTGTGTGCTCTCTTTGCCACTTCCTGTAGGGATTGAGAATATCCCACAAGTAAGGATGAATCCATGGACTGAATACACCAAGTAAGAGAAAGCAGCGTTAGGACCCCTTAACGCTGCTTTTTAACCCTAACGCAGAACTCCAAATCTAGGCGTAAATATTTACCTGATATGGGAGCAAAATAGGGATCTTGTGAGAGCCTATTATTGCATGGCATAGAATATGCAAACTTTTAAAAATTAATTTCTCAGTCTCTATTAGATTAGTTTCGTTCTGAATTCGAATTCGTCCGAATTTGGTAGAATTCGGAGCTTCGGACCGATTCGAATATCCAAATGAAATGCTTTCTGAAAGAAACTAATCCGAATGTATTTGTTCCGAAATCTTCGAATCGTTCGGACGTATTCGTTGTCATTCAGATGTGTGTGGCGCAGTTTGATTTTATTTTAGTTACATGTGACGTGACTACTAATCCGAATGCATTTGTTCCGAAATCTTCAAATCGCTCGGACGTATTCTTTTTCATTCGGATGTGTGTGGCGCAGTTCGATTTTATTTTAGTTACACGTGACGACGTGACTACTAACCCGAATGCATTTGTTCCGAAAAATTCGAATCGTTTCGATATATTAGTTTTCATTCGTACGTGCGCGTGGCGCAGTTTTAAAATTATTTCTTCAAATAAATCTTATTATTAAATCCAAAGAACCACAAAATAGTTAGAAGAAAGTGAGATCTGAATGATTATGTAATTATTTATTGAACAAATGAAAAGATAAAATATTTATTTAGGTTTTTGGACTAGCATGGTATACTACTAATAACGAGTGACAACGAATCGATTCGAATTCATTTGTTTTTTAAAATGAGTGTAGTGTCATATATCTTCTTGTCCAATCAGATCATTCCTTTTGTTTTGGGGGTTGGATTACTGTCACAGTGATAGTTTTCTGGTCCAATAATTATATTATTTAAATGTTGTGGGTTGGATTACTGTCACACGCAGTGCAATGTGCTATAGCTTTTCCTCAAGGGCTGTGCTTACTCTCTATGTTTCTAGAAATTGATAATAATCAAGAATTGCAAATAGGGCATAATGCCAGGAATTGGCGAAATCAAGGGCTGGTTAGAGTTCATCAATTACGAGATGAGGAGCTGGAGAAGATATAAATTCTTTCTTTTGATAAATTAAGGGAGAAATTCTCTCTAGATGCAAAGCACTGGTTTTCCTATATTCAGGCGAAACAATACTGTATTAAATTGCACAAATTATATGGCACACAATGGAAATGGACTATACTGTCCCCTGTTATACAGGCTTTTACTAAAAGCAAATATTCAATATATCTTCTGTACAATATCATTTCTAATGTAAATCCTGAAACCTTATTGGATAAAACGGTCCATAATTGGAGCAATATTTGGCCTGGTAATTTTGATCAACAAATTATTTATAGAAGCCTGCGTAGAATTGAGAAGGCCTCATTAGCAGCTTTTTCTTGAGAACAACATACTAAGATTCTGTTGATGGTATATATAACTCCATATAGTAGGTCCAAATGGCAAAACGATTTGGGAGAGATTTATTGTTCCAAGTGTTAATTTCCCAAGGTGAACATCCTACACTGTTTGTGGCTTTGCCCCAAAATACATCAATTCTGGAAAAAGATCAATTTCTGGATTAATAGGATCTGTAATAATGATATAACCCTTTCCGCTGAACATATAATCTTTTTATTTGTAGACCATAAACTTAATCAGTTGCAAAATTTTATAAATATCATTATTATTTTGGGTAGGAACTTAATATTAAAACATTGGATATCTGATAAGGCACCTTCATTTGTGTCTTTTAAAAAGGTGATACAGAGACAATACCTGATTGAGCAACATGATATTTGGTTTAAACTGGAACATAACATAGAATTATTTTTTGAAAAATGGAAATTTTGGATACTAAATTTAGGGCACCATGAGCAAGAAATTTTGAAACAACACAATACATAATGGAATCTAAGTTAAAGGGACATAATACTCATATGCTAAATAACTTGAAACTGATGCAGTATAACTGTAGAAAGCTGACAGGAAAATATCACCTGAGCATCTCTATGTAGAAAAGGAAGATATTTTACCTCACAATTTCCTCAGCTCACCAGAGTAAGTTCTGTGTAAAAAGTTATACTCACCTGCTCCCAGCTGCAGGTAAAAAAAAGAAAGAAATGAACAGCAGCCAATCAGCATCAACAGTGCTGAGGTCATGAACTCTTTTACTGTGATCTCATGAGATTTGACTTAACTCTCATGAGATTTCATAGTAAACTTCCTTTAAACTGAATAGGGAAATAACATGAGAGTGCACGAGGCTCACCCCTTCGGCTGTCCCGGGACAGACATACTGAATTGCTGCTTAGAAATCTTTTACAATGGGATGTGGCTACTGAGGAACTTTTGAGGTAAAATATCTTTCTTTTTTACATAGAGATGTTCAGGTAATATTTTCTAGTCAGCTTTTTATAGCTATGCTGCAGCACTTTCAAGTGTTTAAACATTTGGGTATTATGGCCCTTTAAGGGGGGAATGGGTGATAGTACAAAATTAAATTACAATATAAAATACATAGTTCTTTTTTTTTTCTCTCCCTCTGTGATTTTGGATAAAAATAAGGCATAAAAATATTGGATTCATTTAATGGTGATCTTAAGGATGATCTAAGGATTTAAGAGGAAAGTAGCTCTAAATTCCTTTGTTTATTCTTTTTTTTTTTTTGTTTGTTTGTTGTTGAATATTATATATGGGCACAAAATTTTGTTTTGTGCAAGGACACACTGAATTGAGATTTATCGATTTTTTTTTTATTTTTTCCCTCCCTCTTTTCAAAGCTTGAGATGGACTTGTTCCCCAAATATGTGAACATTGCGTTTATATCCCTGTTTTTCTATCCCTGTTTTTCTTTTTCTACCCCAAATGGATTATTATTAATAAAGTAAATTAATGTTAAAAAAAAGTTAGCGGGGTTGTTAGGTTTAGGGGTTAATAGCTTAATTTAGTTTATGGCAATGTGAGGAGTTGGCGGTTTAGGGGTTCATAGGTTTAGTTGGTAGTAGTGATGTGGGAGGCCAGAGGTTTAGGGATTTATAAGTTTATTTAGTGGCGGCGGTGTCGGGGAGCGGCGGGATAGGGGTTAATACATTTTATTTAGGTTGCGGCGATGTCAGGCGGCAGATAAGGGGTGTTTTGACTCGGGTTTATGTTAGGGTGTCAAGTGTTAACGTTACATGTTTTCTACCATATAAATCAATGGGATATCTGGCAGCATCGAACATAAGCTTTTGCTGCTTTCAGACTCCCATTGATTCCTATGGCATCCGCGGCCTCCAGGGTGGTGGATTGAAATCCAGGTACGCTGGGCCAGAATAGCCACGAGCGTACCTGTTAACTATTTGATAACTTTGAAAAAGTGTCAAATAGAGCCAAATGTGTATTCGGAACATCTGTAATGACGTAAGCATCGATATGCGTCAAATTGAGACCCTCGGTTTGCGCCGTTTCAGAATAACAACCTTTTTTTTCAGTCATGTGACTGCTATTGAAATACATTGGAAAGCAGTGCACTAATTAAAATAGCAAGTAGGTGGAGCTGTTCGCTTATGTTGTAGCAAAGTTATGCAAGCTTAGCAGACTGAAATTGATCTGTGTACACAGAGCAGACCAGACCTATCAAGCAACAAGATCTAGCAGCCACTTCCCTATTATCTTCCTGCCCAGCTGCTTGAGGTGAGGGTGCCTAACTGCCTATTAATCACTCCAGATTGAAATGCATAGAATAGGTGCAGACTTAGGGGCCTAGTTATCAAGCCGTCAACCTCAAATACGCTGGAATTCCGCAGCGTATTTGTGGCGAGGCTGATACGCCTTAGTTATCAAAGGCTCGAGACCGGCAAAAGTAGAATTTTGTGACGTAAGCTTCGATCCGCCGGACTCAGTCCGACACAGATCGATTCTTACGTCACTTCAGATGTTCCGCACACAAGTGCGGCACATTCTCACTACTTTTGCTAGTTATCAATAAACTAGCAGGTACGCTCGGCACTTTTACGGCCCAGCGTACCTGGTTTTCAAACCGCCACCCCTGGAGGCGGCGGATCCCATAGGAATCAATGGGAGTCTGACCATAGCGAAAGTACAAGTTCGCTGCTGACAGACATCCCATTGATTTCTATGGGAGCTGTCTGCACCTAACACCCTAACATGTACCCCGAGTCTAAACACCACTAATCTGTCCCCCCTACAGCGCCGCAACTAAATAAAGTTATTACCCCCTAAACCGCCGCTCCCGGAGCCCACCGCAAGCTACTCTATACATATTAACCCCTAAACCGCCGCTCCCGGAGCCCACCGCAACTATAATAAATGTATTAACCCCTAAACCGCCGCTCCCTGAACCCGCCGCAACCTATATTAAATGTATTAACCCCTATCCTGCCCCCCCTACACCGTCGCCACCTATAATAAATTTATTAACCCCTATCCTGCCCCCCCTACACCGTCGCCACCTATAATAAATTTATTAACCCCTATCCTGCCCCCCACTACGCCGCCGCCACTGTAATAAAATTATTAACCCCTAAACCGTCTAACCCTAACCCTTACGCCCCCCTAACTTAAATATTAATTAAATAAATCTAAATAAATTAACTCTTATTAACTAAATGAATCCTATTTAAAACTAAATACTTACCTTTAAAATAAACCCTAATATAGCTACAATATAAATAATAATTATATTCTAGCTATCTTAGGATTTATTTTTATTTTACAGGCACCTTTCAATTTATTTTAACTAGGTACAATAGCTATTAAATAGTTAACACCTAACACTACACTATACTTTAATAAATTATTCCTATTTAAAAATAAAAAACTAAATACTTACCTGTAAAATAAACACTAAGATAGCTACAATATAATTAATAATTATATTGTAGCTATCTTAGGATTTATATTTATTTTACAGGTAACTTTGTATTTATTTTAGCTAGTTAGAATAGTTATTAAATAGTTATTAACTATTTAATAACTACCTAGCTAAAAGAAATACAAAATTACCTGTAAAATAAATCCTAACCTAAGTTACAATTAAACCTAATACTACACTATCATTAAATAAACGACCTACAAATAACTACAATTAAATACAATTACATAAACTAACTAAAGTACAAAAAATAAAAAAAGCTAAGTTACCAAAAATAAAAAAAATAAGTTACAAACATGTTAAAAATATTACAACAATTTTAAGCTACTTACACCTAATCTAAGCCCCCTAATAAAATAACAAACCCCCCCAAAATAAAAAAATGCCCTACCCTATTCTAAATTAAATAAAGTTCAAAGCTCTTTTACCTTACCAGCCCTTAAAAGGGCCATTTGTGGGGGCATGCCCCAAAGAAAACAGCTCTTTTGCCTGTAAAAGAAAAATACAACCCCCCCCCCAACATTAAAACCCACCACCCACATACCCCTAATCTAACCCAAACCCCCCTTACAAAAACCTAACACTAATCCCCTGAAGATCATCCTACCTTTAGTCGTCTTCACTCAGCCGAGCCACCAATGGAACCGAAGTGGACATCCGGAGCGGAAGAAGTTAATCCTCCAAGCGGCGCTGAAGAAATCTTCCATCCGATGAAGTCATCATCCAGGCGGCGCTGAAGAAAAGTCTTCGATCCGCCCGATGTCATCTTCAAAGAGGCGCTGAAGAGGTCTTCTATCCGGGCGAAGTCATCTTCCAAGCTGGGTCTTGAATCTTCCTTCCGCCGACGCGGAACCTCCTTCTTCACCGACGGACTACGACGAATGAAGGCTCCTTTAAGGGACGTCATCCAAGATGGCGTCCCCTCAATTCCGATTGGCTGATAGGATTCTATCAGCCAATCGGAATTAAGGTAGGAAAATTCTGATTGGCTGATGGAATCAGCCAATCAGATTCAAGTTCAATCCGATTGGCTGATCCAATCAGCCAATCAGATTGAGCTCGCATTCTATTGGCTGATCGGAACAGCCAATAGAATGCGAGCTCAATCTGATTGGCTGATTCCATCAGCCAATCAGATTTTACTACCTTAATTCCGATTGGCTGATAGAATCCTATCAGCCAATCGGAATTGAGGGGACGCCATCTTGGATGACGTCCCTTAAAGGAGCCTTCATTCGTCGTAGTCCGTCGGTGAAGAAGGAGGTTCCGCGTCGGCGGAAGGAAGATTCAAGACCCGGCTTGGAAGATGACTTCGCCCGGATAGAAGACCTCTTCAGCGCCTCTTTGAAGATGACATCGGCCGGATCGAAGACTTTTCTTCAGCGCCGCCTGGATGATGACTTCATCGGATGGAAGATTTCTTCAGTGCCGCTTGGAGGATTAACTTCTTCCGCTCCGGATGTCCACTTCGGTTCCATCGCTGCTCGGCTGAGTGAAGACAAGGTAGGATGATCTTCAGGCGATTAGTGTTAGGTATTTGTAAGGGGGGTTTGGGTTAGATTAGGGGTATGTGGGTGGTGGGTTTTAATGTTGGGGGGGGTTGTATTTTTCTTTTACAGGCAAAAGAGCTGTTTTCTTTGGGGCATGCCCCCACAAATGGCCCTTTTAAGGGCTGGTAAGGTAAAAGAGCTTTGAACATGTTTGTAACTTATTTTTTTATTTTTTGTAACTTAGCTTTTTTTATTTTTTGTACTTTAGTTAGTTTATGTAATTGTATTTAATTGTAGTTATTTGTAGGTAGTTTATTTAATTAATTTAATGATAGTGTAGTGTTAGGTTTAATTGTAACTTAGGTTAGGATTTATTTTACAGGTAAATTACAGTTTATTTTAGCTAGGTAAGCTATTAAATAGTTAATAACTATTTAATAGCTATTGTACCTAGTTAAAATAAATTGAAAGGTACCTGTAAAATAAAAATAAATCCTAAGATAGCTAGAATATAATTATTATTTATATTGTAGCTATATTAGGGTTTATTTTATAGGTAAGTATTTAGTTTTAAATAGGATTAACTTAGTTAATAAGAGAAATATTATTTAGATTTATTTAATTAATATTTAAGTTAGGGGGGCGTTAGGGTTAGGGTTAGACTTAGGTTTAGGGGTTAATAATTTTATTACAGTGGCGGCGGCGTAGTGGGGGGAAGGATAGGGGTTAATAAATTTATTATAGGGGCGACGGTGTAGGGGAGGCAGATTAGGGGTTAATAAATTTATTATAGGTGACGACGGTGTAGGGGGGGCAGGATAGGGGTTAATAGGTTTAATATAGGTTGTGGCGGGTTTAGGGAGCAGCGGATTAGGGGTTAAACTATTTATTTAGTTGCGGAGAGGTGCGGGATCAGCAGGATAGGGGTTAATAACTTTATAATAGAGGGCGACGGTGTAGGGGGGGCAGGATAGGGGTTACTAGGTATACTGTAGGTGGCAGCGGTGTCCGGGAGCGGCGGTTTAGGGGTTAATACATTTATAAGAGTTGCGGCGGTGTCTGGGAGCGGCGGTTTAGGGGTTAATACATTTATAAGAGTTGCGGCGGGGTCTAGGAGCGGCGGTTTAGGGGTTAGTAACTTTATTGAGTTGCGGGAGGCTCCGGGGGCGCCGGTATAGGGATAGAACAGTGTAGTTTAGTGTGAGTGCTTAGTGACAGGCTAGCAATAAAGCTGGGAAAAAGCCGAAGAGCAGCGAGATCGGATGAGTGATAACTGTCACAGTCCGCTGCTCATCGCCCCACGGCTTTTTGACAGCTTTATTTGATAACTTAGGCGTATTTTTTCAGGTCCGCGGCGGCGAAGGTAGGCGAGCTTAGGCGGGCGTATTGGGCCGGCGAAGCCAGAAAAGTAGACGGCTTGATAACTACCCCCCTTAATATTATCTAACATGCTAACAATGCAGAGAACTGTTTGCAGACAAATGTAAGTAAAAAAACATTTTTGTTCATTAAACTTAGTTTGATGATGATACAATCTGTTGTGTAATTATCTTATTAGGTGCTGTTTAGCAAATATTTTTTTTCATTGAACTTAGTTTGATGATGATACAATCTATATTATTAGGTTTATAATACTGTTTAGCATTTAAAATCTTCATTTCAAAGCTTTAAAAATAATGTATTAGATGTTACTTATGACAATTTTGAGAGGGGCCTGGAACCTAACTAACTCCCTCACTTCCCATTGACTTACATTATAAACTGGATTTCAATTTACAATGGTTTCGATTTACAACCATTCCTTCTGGAACCTAACCCCGGCGTAAACTGAGGGCTACCTGTACACACACATAAGTTTATTATTGCAATACATGTATAAAAAGATTTTAAAGGGATATAGTATATGTAATGGTGTTGCCATACTGCTATTTACATATATTTGTATGGCAAAATTTAAGGTGTGTTGTAAATAATAGGGGTTAGTGGGGTTTTATAACAATATTTATGCTTACCTGATCATTTTTTTTTCTTTATTTTAGAGTGAGGCGACTTTCCCGCCACCAAGTAAGCCTTGTGAATCTCTAGTTTGAGCTAAGAGATCCACGCTACCTTAGTAGCCTACTGCCCCTTACAAGTCCCCAAGTAGTGAACAACCAAACTAGAAAATTGTCTGAATTCTTTAGTAGCTTGAAAATAGAACTCTAAAGCCCTGACTACATCAAGATTATGTAATAGCCGCTATTTTGGGTTAGCAGGATCTGGACACAAGGGAAGAGCAATATTATCCTGATTGATGTTTACAGCAGAAACAATCTTAGGAAGAAAATCATATTTAGTACAAAGTACAGCCTTATCCTTCTGAATAATTAAAAATGGAGAATCACAGGACAAGGTTGACAACTCAGAAACTCTCCTAGCTGAGGAGACTGGTAATAGAAAAAGTACTTTCCAAGATAAAAAATGTATATCAACGGAATGCATTGGTTCAAAAGGAGGACCTTGTAATACCGAAAGCACTAAAGTCAAATTCCAGGTTGGAGAAATAGGTCTCATAATTGGATTAATTCTAACCAACGCCTGGCCAAAAATATGAACGTGAAGAAGTTTAGCTAATTTCCTATAAAATAACAAATAAAGCGGAAATCTGACCTTTTAGGGAGCTAAGAGATAAACCCTTGTCAAGACCATCCTGTAAAAACTGAAGAATTCTGGGAATCCTAAAGAAATACCAAGAGAACCCTTTGGAAGAGCACCACTCAAATTATGCCTTCCACGTTTTGCTTGAGAAACCTCTATGTCTCCAAACTAGGAGTTTAATCTCCACGCCGTTAAACTTAGATTTGAGATCCTGATGGAAAACAGACCCTTGAGACAACAGGTCTTGTCTCAGAGGAAGGAACCATGGAGGAGATGAGGACTTCTGCACTATATCCACATACCATGTTCTGTGAGGCCAGGCTGGAGCATTCAATGTTACTGAAGCTAACTCCTGTTTGATCCGAGCAATAACTCTTGGAAGAAGAAAAAACGGAGGAGAAAGGTATGCTAGATAAAATTTGTATGGACATACAAAGGCGTCTATATCATGTGAGCATTTTGATCTCTTGATTTTGCACAATACCTTGGAAACTTGTGATTTAAGTGAGAGGCCATCAGATCTATGTCTGGTAAGCCCCATTTGATCACTATAGACCGATTGACGGCTGAGATAATCCGCCTGCTAGTTGTTCACACCTGGTATGTGAATTCCCAATAGGGAGCAATGATTCCTCTCTGAGTCAGAGACACTTCCTGCATGGCCAGTGGACAGCAGATACCCCCTTGAGGATTTATGTATGCCACTGCCGTGATATTGTTTGACTGGAAATGGACAAACTTTTCTTCCTTTAATGGGGGCCAGGACTGAAGAGCCAGAAGAATCTCTCGAAGTTCCAGAATGTTGCATTGGTAACCTTGCCAAGAAAATAGATTAGACTCCTTCCGCTCTTTGAGAATCCCAAACCACCATCCAGCCTGAGAGACTAGAGTTTATAGAAAAAATAAGTCCAGAAAGCTCCCATTTGAAGGTATATAAAAGTCCAAACTTTATTTGAATCCAAAAAGGTTAAAAGCAAATAGAGGTAACATCAAGGATAGGGGGAGAGACAAATACGTCTTACATGTTTCGGCCAAAAGCAGCCGTAATCATAGACATAAATTCGTACAGGTGTCACCCTTATTTACAAAGGTAAAATGTTCCCTATTGGTTAAAACATAACACACCCTTCCCCTTCCCTCCCTTGCAAGAAAACAAATTAACCATTTAAGCAATGCAAACATTATTCCATCATATAAATGCAAAGTGAATTAGGATTAGCTTAAAAAAAAACATAATTTATGCTTACCTGATAAGTTTGTTTCTCTTGTAGTGTATCCAGTCCACGGATCATCCATTACTTATGGAATATATTCTCCTTCCCAACAGGAAGCTGCAAGAGTCCACCCACAGCAAAGCTGCTATATAGCTCCTCCCCTAACTGCCATATTCAGTCATTCGACCGAAAACATGCAGAGAAAGGAAAAACCATAGGGTGCAGTGGTGACTGTAGTTCAAATGAAAAAATTACCTGCCTTAAAGTGACAGGGCGGGCCGTGGACTGGATACACTACAAGAGAAACAAACTTATCAGGTAAGCATAAATTATGTTTTCTCTTGTTAAGTGTATCCAGTCCATGGATCATCCATTACTTATGGAATACCAATACCAAAGCTAAAGTACACGGATGATGGGAGGGACAAGGCAGGTACTTAAACGGAAGTTACCACTGCCTGTAAAAAACCCTTTCTCCCAAAAATAGCCTCCGAAGAAGCAAGGTATCAAATTTGTTAAATTTGAAAAGTATGAAGCGCAGACCAAGACTCCGTCTTGTAAATCTGTTCAACAGAAGCCACATTTAAAAAAGGCCCAAGTGAAAACCACAGCTCTAGTAGAATGAGCTGTAATCCCTTCAGGAGGCTGCTGTCCAGCAGTCTCATAAGCTAAATGAATTATGCTTTTTAACCAAAAAGACAGAGAGGCTGCTGAAGTCTTTTGACCTCTCCTCTGTCCAGAATAGACAACAAACAAGGTGAACGTTTGATGAAAACTGTAGTAGCTTGTAAGTAAAACTTTAAAGCACAAACCACGTCCAATATTGTGTAATAGACGTTCCTTCTTTGAGGAAGGATTAGGATACAAGCATGGAACAACTATCTCTTGAGTGATGTACTTGTTAGATACCACCTTAGGAAAAAACCCAGGTTGGTACGCAGGACTACCTTATCCGTACGAAGGACCAGATAAGGAGAATCACATTGTAACACAGATAACTTGGAGACTCTACGAGTCGAGGAATTAGCTACCCAAAAGGAACTTTCCAAGATAAAGATTGATATCTATGGAACAAAAAAGGTTCAAACGGAACTTCTTGAAGAACCTTAAGAATCAGGTTTAAGCTCCATGGCGGAGCAACAGTTTTAAACACAGGCTTGGATCTAACCAAAGCCTGACCAAATGCCTGAACGTCTAGAATACCTGCCAGACGCTTGTGCAAAAAAATAGACAGAGTAAAAATCTGTCCCCTTTTAAGGAATTAGCTGACAACCCTTTTCTCAAAAACATCTTGGAGAAAAGATAATATCCTGGGAATCCAGACTTTACTCCATGAGTAACCCTTGGATTCATAACAATCAGATATTTACACCATATCTATGTTCAATTTTCCTAGAGACAGGCTTTCATGTCTGTATTAAGGTATCAATGACTGACTCGGAGAAGCCATGCTTTGATAACATCAAGCGTTCAGTCTCCAGGCAGTCCATCTCAGATTGATTCTATTTAGATGGTTGAAAGGACCCTGAGGTAGAGAGACCTGTCTCCGAAGCAGAGACCGTGATGGAAAGGATGACATGTCCACCAGATCTGCATACCAGGTCCTGCGTGGCTACGCAGGCGCTGTCAAAAACACCAAAGCCCTCTCCTGCTTGGACTTGACCTCCGGAGGAAATCCCACTCCCCCGGAAGAAAAGTCTGACGACTTAGAAAATCCACCTCCCAGTTCTCAACACCTGGGATATGGATAGCTGATAGACAAGAGTGAGTCTCTGTCCAGTGAATTATTGTAAGACTTCTAACATCGCTAGGGAACTTCTGTTCCCCCTTGATGGCTGATGTAAGCCACAGTCGTGTATATTGTCCGACTGAGTATGATGTACCTCAGAGTTGCTAACTGAGGCCAAGTCTGAAGAGCATGGAATATCACTCCCAGTTCCAGAATATTTATTAGAAGGAGGGTCTCCTCCTAAGTCCACTATCCCTGAGCCTTCAGGGAGTTCCAGACTGCATCCCAACCTAAAAGGCTGGCATCTATTGTAACAATTGTCCCATCTGACCTGCGGAAGGTCATACCCTTGGACAGATGGACCCGACATAGTCACCAGAGAAGAGAATCTCTGGTCTCTTGGTCCAGGTTTAACAGGGGGACAAATCTGTGTAATCCCCGTTCCTCTGACTGAGCATGCATAGTTGCAGCGGTCTGAAATGTAGACGTGCAAACGGTACTATGTCCCTTGCCGCTACCATTAAGCCAATTTCATTCATGTACTGAGCCACTGAAGGGCGCGGATGGGATGAAAAAAAAACACGGCAGAAATTTAGAAACTTTGACAACCTGGACTCCGTCAGGTAAATTTTCATTTCTACAGAATCTATCAGAGTCCCTAGGAGGGAAACCCTTGAGATTGGGGATAGAGAACTCTTTCCTTGTTCACTTTCCACCCATGTGATCTCAGAAATGCCAGTACTACGTCCGTATGAGACTGGGCAATTTGGATGTTTGACGCCTGTATTAGGATGTTGTCTAAATAAGGGGCCACTTCTATGCCCCGCGGTCTAAGGACCGCCAAAGCGACCCCAGAACCTCCATAAAGATTCTTGGGGCTGTAGATATCCCAAAGGAAAGAGCTACAAACTGGTAATGCCTGTCTAGAAAGGCAAACCTGAAAAACGATGGTGATCTTTATGCATCACAATGTGAGGATAAGCATCCTTCAAATCCATTGTAGTCCTCTATTGACTCTCCTGGATCATAGTTAAGATGGTACGAATAGTTTCCATCTTAAATGACGGAATTCTGAGGAATTTGTTTAAGATCTTTAGATCCAAAATAGGTCTGAAGGTTCCCTCTCCTTGGGAACCACAAACAGATTTGAGTAAAAACTCTGTCCCTGTTCCTATCTTGGAACTGGATGGATCTCGTACACAATGTAAGAATGCCTCCTTCTTTATCTGGTTTGCAGATAATTGTGATAGGCGAAATCTCCCCTTTTTTGTGGGGGGGGATCTTTGAAATCCAGAAGATATCTCTGGGATATAAATTCCAATGCCTAGGGATCATGGGCATCTCTTGCCCACGCCTGGGCAAAGAATGAAAGTCTGCCCCCTATAGGATCCGTTACCGGATAGGGGTCCGTTCCTTCATGCTGCCTTAGAGGCAGCAGCAGGCTCCTTGGCCTGCTTATCTTTGTTCCAGGTCCGATTGTCTCCAGACCGCCTTGGACTGAGCAAAAATTCCCTCTTGTTTTGCCTTAGAGGAAGAGGATGCCACACCTGCCCTGAAGTTTTTAAAAGGTACGAAAATTAGACTTTTTTTTTTTTTTTGCCCTTGATTTAGACCTATCCTGAGGAAGGGCATGACCTTTTCCTCCAGTGATATAAGCAATAATCTCCTTCAAACCAGGCCCGAATAGGGTCTGCCCCTTGAAGGGAAGTTAAGTAGCTTATTTATTAAAGTCACGACAGCTGACCATGATATAAGCCATAGCGCTCTGCGCGCCAGTATAGTAAAAAACAGAATTCTTAGCCGTTAGTCTAGTCAAATGAACAAGGCATCAGAAAACAAAGGAATTGGCTAGCATAAGCTTGTCAAATATATTCATCCAATGGAGTCGCTTAACTGTAAAGCCTCATCAAGAGACTCAACCCAGAACGCCGCAGCAGCAGTGACAGAAGCAATGTATGCAAGGGGCTGCAGGATAAAACCCTGTTGAATAAACATTTTTTATCCATTGGATCTAAAAAGCACAACTGTCCTCGTCAGAGGTAGTGGTACGCTTAGCTAGAGTAGAAACTCTTCTCTCCACCTTAGGAACTGTCTGCCAGAAGTCCCGTGTGGTGGTAACTATTAGAAAACATTCTTCTAAAAAATAGGAGGGGAAGAGAACGGCACACCTGGTCTATCCCATTCCTTATTAAAAAATTTTTAGTAAACCTCTTTAGGTATTGGAAAAACATCAGTACACACCGGCACTGCATATTATTTATCCAGTCTACACAATTTCTCTGGCCCTGCGATTGTACACATTCATTCAGAGCAGCCAAAGCCTCCCTGAGCAACAAGTGGAGGTTCTCAAGCATAAATTTTAAATGTAGAAATATCAGAATCAGGTTAAATCATCTTCCCTGAGTCAAAAAAAATCACCCACAGACTAAGCATATTGTGAGGTAGTATCATACATGGTTCTTAAAGCGTCTGTATGCTCTGTATCTACCCCCAGAGCTAACTGCTTTCCTTTAATTTCAGGTAGTCTGACTAATACTGCTGCCAGAATATTATTCACCACCTTTGCCATGTCTTGTAAAATAAACGCTATGGGCGCCCTTGATGTACTTGGCGCCATTTGAGCGTGAGTCCCTGAAGCGGGAGTCGAAGGGTCTGACACGTGGGGAGAGTTAGTCGGCATAACTTTCCCCTCGACAGAATCCCCTGGTAAAAGAAACGCTATGGGTGCCCTTGATGTACTTGGCGCCATTTGAGCGTGAGTCCCTAAAGCGGGAGTCAAAAGGTCTGACACGTGGGGAGAGTTAGTCGGCATAACTACCCCCACGACAGAATCCTCTGGTGATAATGTTTTTAAAGACAAAAAATGATCTTTATTGTTTAACATGAAATCAGTACATCTGGTACACATTCTAAGATGGGGTTCCACCATGGCTTTAAAACATAATGAACACAGAGCTTCCTCTATGTCAGACATGTTAGAACAGACTAATAATGAGACTAGTAAGCTTGGAAAACACTTTAAATCAAGTTAACAAGCAAATATATAAAACGTTACTGTGCCTTTAAGAGAAACAAATTTTGTCAAAATTTGAAAAACAGTGAAAAAAAGGCAGTAAAACAAACGAAATTTTTACAGTACATGTAATAAGGTAACAGAGCATTGCACCCACTTGCAAATGGATGATTAACCCCTTAATGCAAAAAACAGATAAAAAAAAAAATAAAAAAAAAAATGACAGACGTTTTTAAAAACAGACACAACAAACTGCCACAGCCAACAGTGGGAAGCTTCCGTTAACTGTTTCTATGCAAAATTTAAGCCAGCCATGTGGAAAAAACTTAGGCCCCAATAAGTTTTATCACCAAACATATGTTAAAAAACGATTAAACATGCCAGCAAACGTTTTAAAACACATTTTTACAAGAGTATGTATCTCTATTAATAAGCCTGATACCAGTCGCTATCGCTGCATTTAAGGCTTTACTTACATTACTTCGGTATCAGCAGTATTTTCTTAGTCAATTCCATTCCTAGAAAAATATTTTACTGCACATACCTTATCTGCAGGAAAACCTGCACGCCATTCCCCCTCTGAAGTACCTCACTCCTCAGAATGTGTGAGAACAGCAAATGGATCTTAGTTACGTCTGCTAAGATCATAGAAAAACGCAGGCAGATTCTTCTTCCAAATACTGCCTGAGATAAACAGCACACTCCGGTGCCATTTAAAAATAACAAACTTTTGATTGAAGAATAAACTAAGTAGAAAGCACCACAGACTCTCACGACCTCCTATCTATGTTGAGGCTTGCAAGAGAATGACTGAATATGGCAGTTAGGGGAGGAGCTATATAGCAGCTTTGCTGTGGGTGGACTCTTGCAGCTTCCTGTTGGGAAGGAGAATATATTCCATAAGTAATGGATGATCCGTGGACTGGATACACTTAACAAGAGAAATATATATATATACATTAAACAATCCTGATCAATGGACTATTATTTTTAGGGTAGGCAAACATCAGAGCATAGAATTATTGATTACTCAAATATATATAGCAATAAATTACATGAATAGTGTCAAACAAAGGGGCAGCTCAGCTTTGCTGCATTATATGTTTCCTCTTACTACTGGTCTAAACTATTAGCAAAATATATCACACTTATTGAGTATCTATATTCATATAGCTCATGAATCAATAAATTTAGTCTACCATCCATAACTTAGACTTGGTCCCTGGTAATAGAATCAATTTACAAAAGGTCAGCAATCACACTATCCACAGTTGGGAACTAGTGCAAAAACACCTATTCCCAAAAGTTGATAATGTCATTTTCCGAATTAAACCCATAAGGAGTTAAAGTGCACATCTTATTGATCCAATAGACTTCTTGTCTAGCAAGAATTGACCATTTATCCCCTCCCCTCGGGGGTCTACTTATGTATTCTATTGCATTCCATTCAAAGGTGCGCACATCACCCCCATGTACAAAAATGAAATGTCTGGCCAATTCTGAGCATTCAATCTTATTCTTAATATATCCCAAATGTTCACGTATCCTAGTACGAACGTCACGGCTAGTCATGCCAATATACTGTAGTTTGTGACATGTACATCCTATCAAATAAACCACAAAGGTGGTTGAACAGTTGACACATCCCTTGGTATTAAAGTTATCATTGGTAACATAGGAGGTAAAGCTTGGTCCTACTTTAATGACATCACAGGCTTTACAATTCTTCCCGCATCTGTAGGTTCCATTATGCCTTAACCAAGAACTCTGATTTTGGGGGGCCCGAAGTTGACTGGGGGAAACCATATTGCCCAAGGATAAATTCCTCTTATACACAAACCTGCAACCATCACTAACAACATCTTTCAAGAGATCATCTCCATATAATATGGGAAGATACTTTTTAATGATGTTGCAGATCTGATAATACTGCATGGAATACTTGGTAATAAACAAAGGTTTATTATCATTTTGACTATTAGACTGTCTGTTAGGACCTTTGTATTTTAAGAGACTGGCTCTGTCAATTTTGATAGTATCCTCCATGGCATCATTAATGACTTGGGCCGGATACCCTCTATTCTCCAGTCTTTTACATAATGCCTGGGACTCAGAATAAAAAGTAGCATCATTTGAACTAATTCTCCTAGTTCTTAAGAACTGGCCCTTAGCGATCCCCCTAAACACATGTCTTGGATGTGAGCTTGAGGAATGCAATATGGAATTGCCTGCAATGGGTTTGCGATAGATATTGGTTTCTATCCTCTTAGTGCACATATTGAAGCTCAGTTCCACATCCAAGAAGTGTATGGTGTCAGGCCGCCACTCATAGGTGAATTGGATATCGGGAATACAAGAATTCAGATATCCTACAAAATCCCTGGCTTCCAGTTCAGAGAAGGTGCCAATGAAGATCAAATCATCAATAAATCTCTTGTAGTACAATATCTTCGCTGAGTGAGGGTTCACATGTCCTAGTAAATACTTATATTCCATCCAGCCCATAAATAAGTTAGCATATGAGGGGGCGAATTTCGCCCCCATGGCTGTGCCTTTTAACTGGACATAATGAACCCCCTCAAAGCGAAAATAATTGTGCTCTAGAAGAAATTTAGTAGCCAAGACAATGAACTCTTTGGTTTCGTCAGAATATTCAGTTAACAAATCTAGAAAGAACTTCAAAGCCTCTAGACCCAAAGAATGTGGTATTGACGTATACAGCGCAATGACATCAACTGTCAGCCACGTCATACCTTCCACCACCTGCACAGTATCCACAAGGTTAAGCATGTGAGTAGTATCTCTTAAAAAGCTGGGAAGGGACATAACCAAAGGCTGCAGGATACAGTCTATCCACTCTGATAAGTGTTCAAACAATGACCCAATTCCAGCAACAATTGGTCGTCCCTTAACTTGCTCCAAACTCTTGTGGATCTTGGGCAGGTGGTGGAATATAGGTACCACAGGATCAGGGACAAACAAAAACTCAAAAGTACTTTGATCAATAATACCCAAATACAGAGCATCATCAAGAATGGATCTCAATCTATTCTGATACAATCTAGTAGGATTACTTCTGAGTGCTTTATATGAGGAGACATCACTCAACTGACTCAGACTAGAGTTTGTTGGCACAATAGGCCATGACTAACAAATGAAGGAGACCTCAAGGGACAAAGAAAAACTTTGTGTCCCCAAGAAAGATTATCTGATGGAGAAATCCAAAGCAATCTGATGTTCCAGGTATAGATAATTCTTTGACCACTGAGGTAGCACAGACAATTAAAGGGGACTCAAGTAAAAACGGCAAAAGGTACTGTGTCTGAAGCAGCAACCATAAGACCCAACCCCTCCATGCACTGTTACTGATGGAAATGGAGCAATTTGCAGGGAGAGACAGGCCCTCTGAATCTTTATTTTGTGAGGTTTCGTCAGGAATTAGATTTATAAGGATTGAGTTTATTATGACTCCTATAAATTCCACCTTTGTATCAGGATACATTAATTCCACAACCATGGTCTTAAAGAAAGACAGAAGCTTGTGAGTATGAGCAACAGCTAGTGACAAAGAATGGGCTTGCACTAGAATGTTGTCCAGATATGGTGCAAATGAAATGCCCTGGAATCCTGATTACCACCAACATTGTACCCAACACCTTAGTGAAAATGCGTGGAGCTGTAGTGAGATTAAGTAGAAGAGTGAGAAACGGGCATTGTTTGTCCATATATGCAAACCTCAGGAACTGAACATGATCATTGTAGGGATGTGCAGATGTGCATCCTTGAGGTCTATAGTAGCCATACATTGACCCTCTGAAATAAGGGTAAAAGTGTGTGGGCTGTTACCATTATAAAAGTGGAAATTCTGACAAACATATTTAGGGCTGATAAATCTAGGACAGGACTGTAAGTCCCTTTAAACAATGAACATATTGGAGTAAAACCCTTGACCCTGAGGCGACACTTGTACTGAGATTTATTATTCCCATATCCTCCAAATCCTTATATAAAGGCTGCTGCCTCTGAAGGATTTTTGGGAAGATGAGAAAGGACCCCTGCTCAATGGGGAGGACTCTGCTTCGAAGAGAACAAAACTCCCAATCTCATGAGGGACAATTTTTTTCCTGATGAATCTTAAAATATATAAACATATATATAAGTTAATACAAAGTTTATAAATCTGTGTATGACATAAACATCAGTATGTAGTATTCATGAATATACTAAAGCATACCCACATATTTAGCCTGTCATGTGGCCTTACTAACTAGATAAGAACCTCATGTAGACCAATGGCTACACAGTAGATACTCGTAAATCATGTCCAAAATAGGCAGACTGTGTATACATATAAAGTGAATACACAATATACATTGCTAATGAAAATAATCCTGATCAATGTTCAGTATCTGCTTGATAAACATATGTTCAAACATAGAAATTACTCATACAATAGGTATAAAAGAGATACCAATATATCTTATCTCTAAAGGACCTCGCGTTCACATTGCGCTCACAAGAGCATGCATCCATAGGCTCTAATGGGAGCCTCATCCTCATGATGTCAGACATGACATGAGAACTAGTGCAGTGAAGGGGGTAAATCGTGCAGCGATGGGCAGCAAATATATATATATATATATATGAATATATACATATACTGTATATTTGTGTGTTAATATGTGTATATACACACACATAAAACTTTGAAGAGGAAAAGTGGTCCGACACTCCAGTAGGTTAAACGAAATCCTTTATTATTGCATACGTTAAAAAACACTCAGGAACACAGCAAATCCTAGATAGGTGTCACGGGCGCAGCACTGACAAGCTTACGCGTTTCGGATGTGTATCCGTAGTCACAGCCTACAGTGCACAACCCCTCACCTGTTTAAAATTAAGATAAACAAATGTGATAGGTTAAAAACAAATAAAACCCGCCCGTAATTCAAACCAATCAAGTGATAGAAAAGAAATCCCCCCCCATAGGTGAGTACTACTGACACGTCATATAGCTTGTCATAAACAGATAAAAGTCAAAAGGGCTTATGTATGTACAGTTATAGAAATATACAAACCATATAAATAAATAAGTAAATTACAAACAGACCTAAACAGCCTATGTATAAGAGGAGATATGAAGATCCTGAAAACATACATAATTCAATTAATATAAAGAACACAATATGCAATACACGGATATAGTATTAAGATGGAAAAAACATAATGGATGCAAATTATAAATTGTAAAACATAGGTTCCAATAAAAAACACACAGATATAGCCAAAATTAAACAAAAATTAGGAATATATCGATAATAATGTAAACCACTTCCCATGATTTATATCCTAAGCACAGAGCAAAAATTGTCTATGTTAAACATATAGATAGAGTGACGCAAGACACAATTGTCAAAATGTTTATCATATGTCACACACAAACGAATGTTAATGCTTAATGCATAAGGATAAGAGTGTCACACCATGTTAACAACCTAGTGTTCCAAATAATATATCCTTTATAATACTAGTACAAAGTATGCATATATGTATATATGTTGAGGCTATGAAATGAGGTGAATAATAAACTAGACAATTGCTCAGTTCCGCGTATGGCAACAAACCTACCTTCAAAGAACAAATAAACTGTCAATATCTGAAAAAATTACTATTCAAAATAAGGAAAGACAATCCATATTACTATGTGTTAAATCTGAACCTATGGTAAATATTCATTGTGATACAAATAAATAAAGTAATAGATACAATAAGTATAACATATTACTGTAACAAATTACTGTCTGTGTATACTAAATTGATTTAATAATGTACTATGTACAATGCTTCCAGTAAATGCCTGTTATCTAATCTTATAACTATGGAACATTAGAGAAATCATTCCCATAAGTTCATAATATCATACCTAGAGTTTAACCCCTTAGGTATCCGATTTCCAAGTGTGAAAATCCAGTATGCTTCTCTTCTAGCTAATATTAAATCCATATTCCCCCCTCTTTTGGGTCTATGTATTTTTTCAATAGCACACCATGTGAAGCTCTTCAGATTGTTATTGTGAAGAACCACAAATTGTTGTACTATTGGGGTTGTTGCTCTTTTCGTGGTAAAAGATGAGAGGTGTTCCCACTTTGAAGTTAGGTTTGTTGCCATACGCGGAACTGAGCAATTGTCTTGTTTATTATTTGACCTCATTTCATAGCCTCAACATATATACATATATGCATACTTTGTACTAGTATTATATAGGATATATTATTTGGAAAACTAGGTTGTTAACATGGTGTGACACCCTTATCCTTATGCATTAAGCATTAACATTTGTTTGTGTGTGACATATGATAAACATTTTGACAATTGTGTCTTGCGTCACTCTATGTGTTTAACCGAGACAATATTTGCTCTGTGCTTAGGATATAAATCATGGGAAGTGGTTTACATTATTATCAATATATTTCTAATTTTTGTTTAATTTTGGCTATATCTGTGTGTTTTTTATTGGAACCTATGTCTTACAATTTATAATTTGCATTCATTTTCCATCACGTTTTTTCCATCTTAATACTATATCCGTGTATTGCATATTGTGTTCTTTATATTAATTGAATTATGTATGTTTCCAGGATCTTCATATCTCCTCTTATACATAGGCTGTTTAGGTCTGTTTGTAATTTACTTATTTATTTATATGGTTTGTATATCTCTGTAACTGTACATATGTAAGCCCTTTTGACTTTTATCTGTTTATGACAAGCTATATGACCTGTCAGTAGTACTCACCTATGGGGGTGGATTTCTTTTCTATCACTTGATTGGTTTAAATTACGGGCGGGTTTTATTTGTTTTTAACCTATCACATTTGTTTATGGTAATTTTAAACAGGTGAGGGGTTCTGCACTGCAGGCTGTGACTACGGATACACATCCGAAATGCATAAGCCTGTCAGTGCTGCGCCCGTGACACCTATCTAGGATTTGCTGTGTTCCTGAGTGTTTTTTAACAAATGCAATAATAAAGCATTTCGTTTATCCTATTGGAGTGTCGGACCACTTTTCTTCTTCAAAGTTTTCAATGTCCAGTTTCTACTGACACCGCAGTGTGCATTTGGATTTTGGAGCAGGTGTGCCATACAATCACTGACTGACAGTGAGAGCCGATAAACGGAAGTGTTTTGCAGGATAAAGGGGTACAACATTGAGCTTGCCAGAGAGGACCTGTGAGCTGCATCGTGTGTAAGTGAGACATGGTCCGTACTTCATTTGCAGCACAGGTTTCGGACCATCTATTTGTGTCACTCTGGAACAGTGATAAATAGGACTCATTGTTGGAGCTGGGTGAGTTGATTAATGCTTACTATTACCACCTGCAATTTGCTTATGGACACCTAGTGCGTTTAATATTGCACAGCTTTTATGTTTAACATTGTTCTCTATGTAACTGGGTTTCTGTGTTTTATTATTGTGACGTTTGGGTATATACTGGATATACTAACACCCAGTCATAGATAAAGTCTCCAATACCACTTGCACAAATATGGAGGAAACACAGCAATCATTCTATTCCCTATTGTCTGTCACTGCACGTACCACTAATCCAATGGACTGTGAACTGATATTCTCAGAGGATAAAAGCGTTCTGGCTTTGAGTACTCTTTTTGAACAAATGGAAAATGTATTACTTAAGGAGTCCAAGACCCAATTTGGAAATAAGAAAAATATAAAAGTGTGAATATGATCCCAAGAGGACTCAGGGTATTTAAATTTCCCACTTTTGAGGTGGATGTTAGTGAAAAGGAATTTGTGGATTCCTGGAACTCTGTACTCACTGATTGTTCGTTGAGATTAATGGTTTTGTTAATACAGAATAAGAGTAATTTATTAGAGGTCATCAGGAAGGATATTAATGAATTACAAATTGAGATGAACAGGAAATGTAATAATCCAGATTTTGCAAAGTTTGACAAAACCTTGAGAGAACTTGTTGCCAAAGGGAGATCAGCCATAATGGAAACTAAACATACCAAGTTTTTGAGAGATAAATATGACTACAAAAATAATTCTGTGTACATCTGGAATAAGATGTCCAGAGGTGTTTTCAGACAAAATCAGCCTAGATTTGGTAGAAGGAGGAGAGGCAACAGAAATAGAAATAATAATAAAAATAAAAACAAGGGTAATTCTTCCAAAAATTTAACATTTTCAGGGAGTGAAACTGATGGCTCTCGTGATGGAGAAAGATATTCAGACAACAGTTCCATTAATCATACTACACACAACCCATTAGGGACAGTCAATTTGGGTACAATGTTCTCCAATAGTGCAACACCCCATGTGGCCACAGAGAATAACTCCTATGCTGATACCTTAGTTGTAAGACCTAAACAGACAACATATGTAGATTCTAATACTGCAGTATACTCAAATTATAGAGCTGATAATACTACCATGTTTAATCAGGTTTTTCCCCAGGACCAGGATGCACCAACATGTCGGGGGAGGAAAACATAATTTATGTAAGAACTTACCTGATAAATTCATTTCTTTCATATTAGCAAGAGTCCATGAGCTAGTGACGTATGGGATATACATTCCTACCAGGAGGGGCAAAGTTTCCCAAACATCAAAATGCCTATAAATACACCCCTCACCACACCCACAAATCAGTTTAACGCATAGCCAAGAAGTGGGGTGATAAGAAAAAAAGTGCGAAAGCATAAAAAATAAGGAATTGGAATAATTGTGCTTTATACAAAAAAATCATAACCACCACAAAAAAGGGTGGGCCTCATGGACTCTTGCTAATATGAAAGAAATGAATTTATCAGGTAAGTTCTTACATAAATTATGTTTTCTTTCATGTAATTAGCAAGAGTCCATGAGCTAGTGACGTATGGGATAATGACTACCCAAGATGTGGATCTTCCACGCAAGAGTCACTAGAGAGGGAGGGATAAAATAAAGACAGCCAATTCCGCTGAAAGTAATCCACACCCAAATAAAGTTTAACTCTTATAATGAAAAAAACTGAAATTATAAGCAGAAGAATCAAACTGAAACAGCTGCCTGAAGTACTTTTCTACCAAAAACTGCTTCAGAAGAAGAAAACACATCAAAATGGTAGAATTTAGTAAAAGTATGCAAAGAAGACCAAGTTGCTGCTTTGCAAATCTGATCAACCGAAGCTTCATTCCTAAACGCCCAGGAAGTAGAAACTGACCTAGTAGAATGAGCTGTAATCCTTTGAGGCGGAGTTTTACCCGACTCGACATAAGCATAATGAATTAAAGATTTCAACCAAGATGCCAAAGAAATGGCAGAGGCCTTCTGACCTTTCCTAGAACCGGAAAAGATAACAAATAGACTAGAAGTCTTTCGGAAAGTCTTAGTAGCTTCAACATAATATTTCAAAGCTCTAACTACATCCAAAGAATGCAATGATCTCTCCTTAGAATTCTTAGCATTAGGACATAATGAAGGAACCACAATTTCTCTACTAATGTTGTTAGAATTCACAACCTTAGGTAAAAATTTAAAAGAAGTTCGCAACACTGCTTATCCTGATGAAAAATCAGAAAAGGAGACTCACAAGAAAGAGCAGATAATTCAGAAACTCTTCTAGCAGAAGAGATGGCCAAAAGAAACAAAACTTTCCAAGAAAGTAATTTAATGTCCAATGAATGCATAGGTTCAAACGGAGGAGCTTGAAGAGCCCCCAGAACCAAATTCAAACTCCAAGGAGGAGAAATTGACTTAATAACAGGTTTTAAACGAACCAAAGCTTGTACAAAACAATGAATATCAGAAAGATTAGCAATCTTTCTGTGAAAAAGAACAGAAAGAGCAGAGATTTGACCTTTCAAGGAACTTGCAGAAAAACCTTTATCCAAACCATCCTGAAGAAACTGTAAAATTCCCGGAATTCTAAAAGAATGCCAGGAAAAATGATGAGAAAGACACCAAGAAATGTAAGTCTTCCAGACTCGATAATATATCTTCCTAGATACAGATTTACGAGCCTGTAACATAGTTTTAATCACAGAGTCAGAGAAACCTCTTTGACTAAGAATCAAGCGTTCAATCTCCATACCTTCAAATTTAAGGATTTGAGATCCTGATGGAAAAAAGGACCTTGCGACAGAAGGTCTGGTCTTAACGGAAGAGTCCACGGTTGGCAAGAGGCCATCCGGACAAGATCCGCATACCAAAACCTGTGAGGCCATGCTGGAGCCACCAGCAGAACAAACGAGCATTCCTTCAGAATCTTGGAGATTACTCTTGGAAGAAGAACTAGAGGCGGAAAGATATAGGCAGGATGATACTTCCAAGGAAGAGACAATGCATCCACTGCTTCCGCTTGAGGATCCCTGGATCTGGACAGATACCTGGGAAGTTTCTTGTTTAGATGAGAGGCCATCAGATCTATTTCTGGAAGTCCCCACATTTGAACAATCTGAAGAAATACCTCTGGGTGAAGAGACCATTCGCCCGGATGTAACGTTTGGCGACTGAGATAATCCGCTTTCCAATTGTCTATACCTGGGATATGAACCGCAGAAACTAGACAGGAGCTGGATTCCGCCCATACCAGTATTCGAGATACTTCTTTCATAGCCAGAGGACTGTGAGACCCTCCTTGATGATTGATGTATGCCACAGTTGTGACATTGTCTGTCTGAAAACAAATGAACGATTCTCTCTTTAGAAGAGGCCATGACTGAAGAGCTCTGAAAATTGCACGGAGTTTCAAAATATTGATTGGTAATCTCCCCTCCTGAGATTCCCAAACCCCTTGTGCTGTCAGAGACCCCCAAACAGCTCCCCAAACTGTCAGACTTGCATCTGTTGAAATTACAGTCCAGGTCGGAAGAACAAAAGAAGCCCCCTGAACTAAACGATGGTGATCTGTCCACCACGTCAGAGAGTGTCGTACAATCGGTTTTAAAGATATTAATTGAGATATCTTTGTGTAATCCCTGCACCACTGGTTCAGCATACAGAGCTGAAGAGGTCGCATGTGAAAACGAGCAAAGGGGATCGCGTCCGATGCAGCAGTCATAAGACCTAGAATTTCCATGCATAAGGCTACTGAAGGGAATGATTGTGATTGAAAGTTTCGACAAGCTGAGATCAATTTTAGACGTCTCTTGTCTGTCAGAGACAGAGTCATGGACGCTGAATCTATCTGGAAACCTAAAAAGGTTACCCTTGTCTGAGGAATCAATGAACTTTTTGGTAAATTGATCCTCCAACCATGATCTTGAAGAAACAACACAAGTCGATTCGTATGAGATTCTGCTAAATGTGAAGACTGAGCAAGTACCAAGATATCGTCCAAATAAGGAAATACCACAATACCCTGTTCTCTGATTACAGACAGAAGGGCACCGAGAACCTTTGTAAAAATTCTTGGAGCTGTTGCTAGGCCAAACGGCAGAGCCACAAACTGGTAATGCTTGTCTAGGAAAGAGAATCTTAGAAACTGATAGTGATCTGGATGAATCGGAATATGCAGATATGCATCCTGTAAATCTATTGTGGACATATAATGCCCTTGCTGAACAAAAGGCAAGATAGTCCTTATAGTTACCATTTTGAATGTTGGTATCCTTACATAACGATTCAATATTTTTAGATCCAGAACTGGTCTGAAGGAATTCTCCTTCTTTGGTACAATGAAGAGATTTGAATAAAACCCCAGTCCCTGTTCCAGAACTGGAACTGGCATAATTACTCCAGCCAACTCTAGATCTGAAACACATTTCAGAAATGCTTGAGCCTTCGCTGTATTTACTGGGACACGGGAAAGAAAAAATCTCTTTGCAGGAGGCCTTATTTTGAAGCCAATTCTGTACCCTTCTGAAACAATGTTTTGAATCCAAAGATTGTGAATTGATTTGATCCAAATTTCTTTGAAAAATCGTAATCTGCCCCCTACCAGCTGGGCTGGAATGAGGGCCGCACCTTCATGTGGACATGGGAGCTGACTTTAGTTTTCTAAAAGTCTTGGATTTATTCCAGACTGGAGATGGTTTCCAAACTGACACCGCTCCTGTGGGTGACAGATCAGGCTTTTGTTCCTTGTTGTGACGAAAGGAACGAAAACGATTATTAGACCTAAATTTACCCTTAGATTTTTTATCCTGTGTTAAAAAAGTTCCTTTCCCTCCAGTAACAGTTGAGATAATAGAATCCAACTGAGAACCAAATAATTTATTACCCTGGAAAGAAAGGGAAAGCAAAGTTGACTTAGAAGACATATCAGCATTCCAAGTTTTAAGCCATAAAGCTCTTCTAGCTAAAATAGCTAGAGACATATACCTGACATCAACTCTAATGATATCAAAGATGGCATCACAAATAAAGTTATTAGCATGTTGAAGAAGATTAACAATGCTATGAGAATTATGATCTGTTACTTGTTGCGCTAAAGCTTCTAACCAAAAAGTTGAAGCTGCAGCAACATCCGCTAAAGATATAGCAGGTCTAAGAAGATTACCCGAACATAAGTAAGCTTTTCTTAGAAAGGATTCAATCTTTCTATCTAAAGGATCCTTGAAGGAAGTACTATCTGCCGTAGGAATAGTAGTACGTTTAGCAAGAGTAGAGACAGCCCCATCAACCTTAGGGATTTTGTCCCAAAATTCTAATCTGTCAGATGGCACAGGATATAATTGCTTAAAACGTTTAGAAGGAGTAAATGAATTACCCAAATTATTCCATTCCCTGGAGATTACTTCAGAAATAGCATCAGGGACAGGAAAAACTTCTGGAATAACTACAGGAGATTTAAACACCTTATTTAAACGTTTAGATTTAGTATCAAGAGGACCAGAATCCTCTATTTCTAATGCAATTAAGACCTCTTTAAGTAGAGAACGAATACATTCCATTTTGAATAAATATGAGGATTTATCAGCATCAACCTCTGAAACAGAATCCTCTGAACCAGAGGAACCACTATTAGAATCAGAATGATGATGTTCATTTAAAAATTCATCTGAAAAATGAGAAGTTTTAAAAGACCTTTTACGTTTACTAGAAGGGGGAATAACAGACATAGCCTTCTTAATGGATTTAGAAACAAAATCTCTTATGTTAACAGGAACACTCTGAGTATTAGATGTTGACGGAACCGCAACAGGTAATGTAACATTACTAAAGGAAATATTATCTGCATTAACAAGTTTGTCATGACATTCATTACAAACAACAGCTGGAGGAACAGATACCACAAGTTTACAACAGATACACTTAACTTTGGTAGATCCAGCACCAGGCAGCGTTTTTCCAGAAGTATCTTCTGACTCAGTGTCAATCTGGGACATCTTGCAATATGTAATAGAAAAAACAACATATAAAGCAAAATTGATCAAATTCCTTAAATGACAGTTTCAGGAATGGGAAAAAATGCCAGTGAACAAGCTTCTAGCAACCAGAAGCAATAAATAATGAGACTTAAATAATGTGGAGACAAAAATGACGCCCATATTTTTTAGCGCCAAAAAAGACGCCCACATTATTTGGCGCCTAAATGCTTTTGGCGCCAAAAATGACGCCACATCCGGAACGCCGACACTTTTGGCGCAAAAAAACGTCAAAAATGACGCAACTTCCGGTGACACGTATGACGCCGGAAACAGAAAAAAAAAATTTGCGCCAAAAAAGTCTGCGCCAAGAATGACGCAATAAAATGAAGCATTTTCAGCCCCCGCGAGCCTAACAGCCCACAGGGAAAAAAAGTCAAATTTTAAGGTAAGAAAAAAATTGATTTATTCATATGCATTATCCCAAATATGAAACTGACTGTCTGAAATAAGGAACGTTGAACATCCTGAGTCAAGGCAAATAAATGTTTGAATACATATATTTAGAACTTTATATAAAAGTGCCCAACCATAGCTTTAGAGTGTCACAGAAAATAAGACTTACTTACCCCAGGACACTCATCTACATGTAGTAGAAAGCCAAACCAGTACTGAAACGAGAATCAGCAGAAGTAATGGTATATATAAGAGTATATCGTCGATCTGAAAAGGGAGGTAAGAGATGAATCTCTACGACCGATAACAGAGAACCTATGAAATAGACCCCGTAGAAGGAGATCATTGAATTCAAATAGGCAATACTCTCCTCACATCCCTCTGACATTCACTGCACGGTGAGAGGAAAACCGGGCTCCAACCTGCTGCGGAGCGCATATCAATGTAGAATCTAGCACAAACTTACTTCACCACCTCCATAGGAGGCAAAGTTTGTAAAACTGATTTGTGGGTGTGGTGAGGGGTGTATTTATAGGCATTTTGAGGTTTGGGAAACTTTGCCCCTCCTGGTAGGAATGTATATCCCATACGTCACAAGCTCATGGACTCTTGCTAATTACATGAAAGAAAACAACAGTGCAAATCCACAATACCCCTCATATTTCCAACCAAGAGAGGTATCAGTTGAGGGAGCCAAGACCTCAGACCAAGTACAAATAAATAAAGTTAAAATAATAGACAACGTAGTAAATCTGTCATCTCAGGAGTTTAGTAAAGAACAGTATAAGGTCTTAAGTCTGGGTTTAAATTTTGCTCCTTCTAATGAGTTTGATGTATTTCAGACACTAATTGACATCAACAAACTTGTACTCAATATTACCCTTAAAAAACATTTTTGTGACACTCCCCCTTCGGACGTGGCGGGGGCCTATGCGAATGCCACCGAGAATTATAGCTTTGAACAAAGCTGTGATATTGTTGTATTACAACAGCTTCAAGTTGAAGCCTCAAATGAGTGTGGTGACATACACATGGGTCCAAGCTTCAAAAAGAAGTCAACATTATATCCGATTGAAAGCAGAGGGAATGTAATTGAAACATTCCACAGTAGGGTTGAGAGAGATCTGGATAACCTAAAAGAGAATAAACCTAAATATAAGCATAATCTCTCTATTCTTGAAAAAAGAGCACTTGTCTCACTTAAAGATAACACAGAACTGGTGGTTAGAAAATCAGACAAAAAAGAGGTATGGTTGTGGTTATGGATCGCATTCAATATGTGACTGAAGGCCTTAGGCAACTTCAGAAGCCTGAGGACTATTTGGTGCTCAGGGGAGACCCCACTCCGCAATTTCGGATGGAACTTAAGCATTTGCTTGATGATGGTTTGGAACAAGGGAATTTGGACCAGGCAACGGTTGACTACCTATTGGTAGAACATCCTAAAATTCCATTGTTTCACCATTTACCTAAAACCCATAAGTCTCTGGACAACGTTCAAGGAAGTCCTATCGTCAGTGGAGTGGATTCTCTCCTGGGTAACCTTTCAGAATGGCTGGATCGGATTTTGCAACCTTTGGTTGCCTCACTTCCTTTCCATGTGAGAGATACCAAGAATATCTTGAATATACTTCAGGACATGAGGTGGACACAGGATTCAAAATGGTTAACTATAGATGTTGTGTCCCTTTACTCGAGTATCCCGCATGCAAAGGGAGTTGAGGCAATCACCTTTTTTCTTGACTACTTTACAGAATACACAGAGGTATTTAAGACTTTTATTCTCAGAGTGGTTTTGTTTTTGCTTACTCACAATTTCTTTAAATTTGAGGATGTTTACTATCTCCAAAGATGTGGTACCGCCATGGGTGCGAAGTTTGCACCCTCTTTTGCCAATTTGTTTCTAGGCTGGTGGGAATTTTACTACATCTTTGGAGATAGTAATCCTTTTAGGGAACACATTTTTTTGTTTAAGCGGTACATTGATGATTTATTGATTATTTGGACAGGGGATAAGAACAGCATTCCTCCTTTCATTGACTATCTGAACAATAATAGTGTGGGACTCAATTTCACTTTTGAACGGAATACTAATTGTATCAACTATTTAGATCTTAATTTGGTAGGCACAAGTAAGGGTAGTATTGAGTCCTCTGTTTTCAGAAAACCCATTTCAGGAAATTCGTTGTTATTGGATACTAGCTGTCATCCAAAACATGTGCCTTATGCCATCGCGAAAGGTGAATATACCAGACTGAAAAGGAATTGTACTAATGATTCCAACTTTTTGTCGGAATCTCAGAAATTAGAAAAAAGACTTTTGTTACCACCCATAGTGCCCAGTATTCCCAGATATGTGCGATTGTACGCAAAAAAAATTCAATCTTATTGGCTGAAGACAAATTGATACGTACTGTTAAGAAGGGCCTAAGGTGCTCATATAGGAAGAGTCCAACTCTGGGCTCTATCCTGGCCCCTATGCTATTAAAATCAACTGAACATTCCAGCGGTTCATGGTTAAAGCATACTGGCATGTACAAATGTGGTCATCGTAAATGTAAACCATGTGCTTTTGTCAATGTCACTAAAAGATTTGCGAGTACAGTAACCAACAAAAGTTATGATATAAGGTCTTGCATGAACTGCACGTCAGAATATGTTATCTATCTTATTGAGTGCACCCAATGTCGGGTCCAATATGTTCGACTCACGTCGAGGGACATCAATACTAGGATTAGGAAACACTGCTCATCTTTTACCACCAAAAGAGCAACAACCCCAATAGTACAACATTTTGGGGTTCTTCACAATAACAATCTGAAGAGCTTTACATGGTGTGGATTTTCACACTTGGAAATCAGATACCTAAGGGGTTAAACTCTAGGTATGATATTATGAACTTATGGGAATGATTTCTCTAATGTTCCATAGTTATAAGATTAGATAACAGGCATTTACTGGAAGCATTGTACATAGTACATTATTAAATCAATTTAGTATACACAGACAGTAATTTGTTACAGTAATATGTTGTACTTATTGTATCTATTACTTTATTTATTTGTATCACAATGAATATTGACCATATGTTCTGATTTAACACATAGTAATATGGATTGTCTTTCCTTATTTTGAATAATAATTTTTTTCAGATATTGACAGTTTATTTGTTCTTTGAAGTTAGGTTTGTTGCCATACACGCAACTGAGCAATTGTCTAGTTTATCATTCGACCTCATTTCATAGCCTCAACATATATACATATATGCATACTTTGTACTAGTATTATATAGGATATATTATTTGGAACACTAGGTTGTTAACATGGTGTGACACCCTTATCCTTATGCATTAAGCATTAACATTCGTTTGTGTGTGACATATGATAAACATTTTGACAATTGTGTCTTGCGTCACTCTATGTGTTTAACCGAGACAATATTTGCTCTGTGCTTAGGATATAAATCATGGGAAGTGGTTTACATTATTATCAATATATTTCTAATTTTTGTTTAATTTTGGCTATATCTGTGTGTTTTTTTATTGGAACCTATGTTTTACTATTTATAATGTGCATCCATTATGTTTTTTCCATCTTAATACTATATCCGTGTATTGAATATTGTGTTCTTTATATTAATTGAATTTTGTATGTTTCCAGGATCTTCATATCTCCTCTTATACATAGGCTGTTCAGGTCTGTTTGTAATTTACTTATTTATTTATATGGTTTGTATATTTCTATAACTGTACATACGTAAGCCCTTTTTACTTTTATCTGTTTATGACAAGCTATATGACGTGTCAGTAGTATTTTTCTTTTCTATCAGTTGATTGGTTTGAATTACGGGCAGGTTTTATTTGTTTTTAACCTATCATATTTGTTTATGGTAATTTTAAACAGGTGAGGGGTTCTGCACTGCAGGCTGTGACTACGGATACACATCCGAAACGCATAAGCCTGTCAGTGCTGCGCCCGTGACACCTATCTAGGATTAGCTTTGTTCCTGAGTGTTTTTTTAACGTATGCAATAATAAAGGATTTCGTTTAACCTATTGGAGTGTCGGACCACTTTTCTTCTTCAAAGTTTTCAATGTCCAGTTTCTACCGACACTGCAGTGTGCATTTGGATTTTGGAGCAGGTGTGCCATACAATCACTGACTGACGGTGAGAGCCGATAAACGGAAGTGTTTTGCAGGATAAAGGGGTACAACATAGAGCTTGACAGAGAGGACCTGTAAGCTGCATCGTGTGTAAGTGAGACATGGTCCCTACTTCATTTGCAGCACAGGTTTTGGACCATCTATTTGTGTCACTCTGGAACAGTGATAAATAGGACTCATTGTTGGAGCTGGGTGAGTTGATTAATGCTTACTATTACCACCTGCAATTTGCTTATGGACACCTAGTGCGTTTAATATTGCACAGCTTTTATGTTTAACATTGTTCTCTATGTAACTGGGTTTCTGTGTTTTATAATTATACACACATATAAACACATAAATATATATGTATATAAGCATATACATATATATTTACAGAGAAAACAGTTTCCATAGACCGCAATTTAAAGGAACTTTTCAGTGCCATTGTTTTTTTTTTTAAAACCCCACAGCCGCCAACTTTAGCCCCTAAAAACTGCCTAGTGCAGTTATTTTATTGGGGGGGCCGTTGGGGCACTTTTAAAAAATGAACCAGAGGTCTGACTATTTACATCCCATGGCAATGATGGGAGTACAATGCTTTATGGACTTATATACAAGTATTGAAAGTGCAGATAGTTATAATAAATGATAATGGCACCATATGAAATTATATTCAGTACAATATATAAATGCACATATTATAGTAAATTGGGTACACAAGTAGATCCCATATGAATGTGCTGAGGTATACAGCTGCCTAAAGGCATTTGCAAAAACACCTGCATGTGGATGTTATCAAATCTAAACTCTTAGGAATAAGTGAATAACACTCAGAGGTAAAGTGAGTAGGAGCCTCCAGAGCAACATAGAAAGTACATTAGAGGAAGTAAAAGGCTGCGGCTAAATTACATGCTCATTATGAGGTCAATAGCTCTAGCAAAGTGTATTGACCTGAAAGTGGAACAGGCTTGCAAAGCACATGTAATGTATGTACAGGGAGGGTTATCAGTAAATGATTCCTCTAATGTGTTAACATAAATATTAGTGGGGTCACATTCATTTTGTTCCATAGTGAGTAATGTAGAGACACAGACATACACATAAACTATACAAGTAGTAGAGAACCCTCTACGCTAAGCTCAATAACCCCTTTGACACTTTTATTGAAACTACATAACATGCTTTCAGGCTCCACACTATAGCCCAAGTAACCCCCTGGCAGCTGCTGCAAGGGAAAGTGCTGAGAGAAACTAATTACTCATTAAGAACTTAGTAATTACTGCCCCAACATTTCCTAAGCTGTTTTTCATCTGAGTGAAGAGGAAAACCTGGGAAACTGGGGAGGGGGCTCCCACCAGGACAGAAGCCAGTGCCTCCGAGAAGGCTTCAAAGTAATTTTGAGTGAAATAAAATTATATAATGTGCACCAAGCATAATTAACACTTTTCCCTCATAAAAATATGCTCCCTTGCCTAACCGGAGTGTCCTCTATTTCTTAAAGGGCCTGGCAGCCATTTTCTAAAAAGTGCCATCATTATTTCCCCAGAGCCGCCAGAGGGCAGTGAAGAGCATCAGTCTTACCTGGTTATATCCCTGATAAGAATAGGGCAGGTAAAGACCTAAAAAAAAAGAAAACACAAAATGTATGCTTAAAATTTTTTTTTCGGTATGATGATGTCCACAGTCCTCCATATATTTAGTTTACTGTATAGCCGAGTAGAGAATAGGAAACATATAGGTTGGAAAGACAAAGCAGGTTCTGTAGAGGTGTCATTAGAACTGTCCCGCAAAAATTTTAACGAACAGGGCCTGTGGACCATCATGACGGGGGAAAAAAACCCATAATTTATGCTTGCCTGATAAATATATTTCTCATCGAGTCCACGGATTCATCCTTACTTGTGGGATATTCTCCTCCCCTACAGGAAGTGGCAGAGAGAGCACCCACAGCAGAGCTGCCTATATAGCTACCCCCTTAGCTCCACCCCCCAGTCATTCGACCAAAGGCTAGGAAGAAAAAGGAGAAACTATAGGGTGCAGTGGTGACTGAAAGTTTAAAAATAAAAATATATATGCCTGTCTTAATAAACAGGGCGGGCCGTGGACTCAATAGATCACAAGAGAAATAAATTTATCAGGCAAGCATAAATTATGTTTTCTCTTGTAAGATGTATCGAGTCCACGGATTCATCCTTACTTGTGGGATACCAATACCAAAGCTTTAGGACACGGATGAAGGGAGGGACAAGACAGGGACCTTAAACGGAAGGCACCACTGCTTGTAGAACCTTTCTCCCAAAAATAGCCTCCGAAGAAGCAAAAGTATCAAATTTGGAAAATTTGGAAAAAGTATGAAGCGAAGACCAAGTCGCCGCATTACAAATCTGTTCAACAGAAGCCTCATTTTTAAAAGCCATGTGGAACCCACAGCTCTAGTACAATGAGCAGTAATTCTTTCAGGAGGCTGCTGTCCAGCAGTCTCATAGACCAAACGGATGATGCTTTTCAGCCAAAAGGAAAGAGAGGTAGCCGTAGCCTTCTGACCTCTCCGCTTACCAGAATAAACAACAAACAATGAAGATGTTTGACGGAAAACTTTAGTTGCTTATAAGTAGAACTTTAAAGCACAAACCACATCAAGATTGTGCAACAGACGTTCCTTCTTTGAAGAAGGATTAGGACACAGTGAAGGAACAACAATCTCTTGATTGATATTCCTGTTAGAACCAACCTTAGGGAGGAACCCAGGTTTGGAACGCAAAAACATAATTTATGCTTACCTGATAAATTTATTTCTCTTGTAGTGTAGTCAGTCCACGGGTCATCCATTACTTATGGGATTATATCTCTCCCCAACAGGAAGTTGCAAGAGGATCACCCAAGCAGAGCTGCTATATAGCTCCTCCCCTCACATGTCATATCCAGTCATTCGACCGAAACAAGACGAGAAAGGAGAAACCATAGGGTGCAGTGGTGACTGGAGTTTAATTAAAATTTAGGTCTGCCTTAAAAGACAGGGCGGGCCGTGGACTGACTACACTACAAGAGAAATAAATTTATCAGGTAAGCATAAATTATGTTTTCTCTTGTTAAGTGTAGTCAGTCCACGGGTCATCCATTACTTATGGGATACCAATACCAAAGCTAAAGTACACGGATGATGGGAGGGACAAGGCAGGAACTTTAAACGGAAGGAACCACTGCCTGAAGCACCTTTCTCCCAAAAATAGCCTCCGAAGAAGCAAAAGTGTCAAATTTGTAAAATTTTGAAAAAGTGTGAAGTGAAGACCAAGTTGCAGCCTTGCAAATCTGTTCAACAGAGGCCTCATTTTTAAAGGCCCAGGTGGAAGCCACAGCTCTAGTGGAATGAGCTGTAATTCTTTCAGGAGGCTGCTGTCCAGCAGTCTCATAGGCTAAATGTATTATGCTACGAAGCCAAAAGGAGAGAGAGGTAGCCGAAGCCTTTTGACCTCTCCTCTGTCCCGAGTAAACGACAAACAGGGAAGAAGTTTGATGAAAATCTTTAGTTGCCTGTAAATAGAACTTCAGGGCACGGACTAAGTCCAGATTATGCAAAAGTCGTTCCTTCTTTGAAGAAGGGTTAGGACATAATGATGGAACAACAATCTCTTGATTGATATTCCTGTTAGAAACCACCTTAGGTAAAAACCCAGGTTTAGTACGCAGAACTACCTTGTCTGAATGGAAAATCAGATAAGGAGAATCACAGTGTAGGGCAGATAACTCAGAGACTCTTCGAGCCGAGGAAATAGCCATCAAAAACAGAACTTTCCAAGATAATAGCTTAATATCAATGGAATGGAGGGGTTCAAACGGAACACCTTGAAGAACTTTAAGAACTAAGTTTAAGCTCCACGGCGGAGCAACAGTCTTAAACACAGGCTTAATCCTAGCCAAAGCCTGACAAAAAGCCTGAACGTCTGGAACATCTGCCAGACGTTTGTGTAACAGAATAGACAGAGCAGAAATCTGTCCCTTTAATGAACTAGCAGATAAACCCTTTTCTAAACCCTCTTGTAGAAAGGACAAAATCCTAGGAATCCTAACTTTACTCCATGAGTAACTCTTGGATTCACACCAATATAAGTATTTACGCCATATTGTATGGTAAATTTTTCTGGTAACAGGTTTCCGAGCCTGTATTAAGGTATCAATAACTGACTCCGAGAAGCCACGCTTTGATAGAATCAAGCGTTCAATCTCCATGCAGTCAGCCTCAGAGAAATTAGGTCTGGATGGTTGAAAGGACCCTGAATTAGAAGGTCCTGTCTCAGAGGTAGAGACCATGGTGGACAGGACGACATGCCCACTAGATCTGCATACCAGGTCCTGCGTGGCCACGCAGGTGCTATCAGAATCACCGATGCTCTCTCCTGTTTGATCTTGGCAATCAGCCGAGGAAGCAGCGGAAATGGTGGAAACACATAAGCCATGTTGAAACCCCAAGAGGCTGCTAGAGCATCTATCAGCGCCGCTCCCGGGTCCCTGGACCTGGATCCGTAGCAAGGAAGTTTGGCATTCTGTCGAGAAGCCATGAGATCCAGTTCCGGTTTGCCCCAACGATGAATTAGTTGAGCAAAGACCTCCGGATGAAGTTCCCACTCCCCCGGATGAACAGTCTGACGACTTAGGAAGTCCGCCTCCCAGTTCTCCACGCCTGGGATATAGATCGCCGACAGGTGGCAAGAGTTGGACTCTGCCCAGCGAATTATCTTTGATACTTCCAACATCGCTAGGGAACTCCTGGTTCCCCCTTGATGGTTGATGTAAGCCACAGTCGTGATATTGTCCGACTGAAATCTGATGAACCTCAGTGTTGCCAACTGAGGCCAAGCTAGAAGAGCATTGAATATCGCTCTTAATTCCAGAATATTTATTGGGAGGAGTTTCTCCTCCTGAGTCCACGATCCCTGAGCCTTCAGGGAGTTCCAGACTGCGCCCCAACCTAGAAGGCTGGCATCTGTTGTTACAATCGTCCAATCTGGCTTGCGAAAGGTCATCCCTTTGGACAGATGGAGTTGAGAAAGCCACCAGAGAAGAGAATCCCTGGTCTCTTGATCCAGATTTATTAGAGGGGACAAATCTGAGTAATCCCCATTCCACTGACTGAGCATGCATAATTGCAGCGGTCTGAGATGCAGGCGCGCAAATGGTACTATGTCCATTGCTGCTACCATTAAGCCGATTACTTCCATGCACTGGGCTACTGACGGGTGTGGAATGGAATGAAGGGCACGGCAAGCATTTAGAAGTTTTGATAACCTGGCCTCCGTCAGGTAAATTTTCATCTCTACAGAATCTATAAGAGTCCCTAAGAAGGGAACCCTTGTGAGTGGTAATAGAGAACTCTTTTCCACGTTCACCTTCCACCCATGCGACCTCAGAAATGCCAGAACTTTCTCTGTATGAGACTTGGCAGTTTGAAAACTTGACGCTTGTATCAGAATGTCGTCTAGGTACGGAGCCACCGCTATGCCTCGCGGTCTTAGTACCGCCAGAAGTGAGCCCAGAACCTTTGTAAAGATTCTTGGGGCCGTAGCTAACCCGAAGGGAAGAGCTACAAACTGGTAATGCCTGTCTAGGAAGGCAAATCTTAGATACCGATAATGATCCTTGTGAATTGGTATGTGAAGGTAGGCATCCTTTAAGTCCACTGTGCTCATGTACTGACCCTCTTGGATCATGGGTAGGATGGTTCGAATAGTTTCCATTTTGAATGATGGAACTCTTAGGAACTTGTTTAGGATCTTTAAGTCCAAGATTGGTCTGAAGGTTCCCTCTTTCTTGGGAACCACAAACAGATTTGAATAAAATCCTTGCCCTTGTCCCGACCGCGGAACTGGGTGGATCACCCCCATTAATAAGAGGTCTTGTACACAGCGTAGAAACGCCTCTTTCTTTATTTGGTTTGCTGATAACCTTGAAAGATGAAATCTCCCTTGTGGAGGAGAAGCTTTGAAGTCCAGAAGATATCCCTGAGATATGATCTCCAACGCCCAGGGATCCTGGACATCTCTTGCCCAAGCTTGGGCAAAGAGAGAAAGTCTGCCCCCCACTAGATCCGTTTCCGGACAGGGGGCCCTTACTTCATGCTGTCTTAGGGGCAGCAGCAGGTTTTCTGGCCTGCTTACCCTTGTTCCAAGACTGGTTGCCTTTCCAACCCTGTCTGTAACGAGTAGCAGTCCCTTCCTGTTTTGGGGCGGAGGAAGTTGATGCTGCTCCTGCCTTGAAATTACGAAAGGCACGAAAATTAGACTGTTTGGCCTTTGATTTGGCCCTGTCCTGAGGAAGGGAGTGACTCTTACCTCCAGTAATGTCAGCAATAATTTCTTTCAAGCCGGGCCCGAATAAGGTTTGCCCTTTGAAAGGAATATTAAGCAATTTAGATTTAGAAGTTACATCTGCTGACCAGGATTTAAGCCATAGCGCTCTGCGCGCCTGGATGGCGAATCCGGAGTTCTTAGCCGTTAGTTTGGTTAAATGCACCAAGGCATCCGAAACAAATGCATTAGCTAGCTTAAGGGCTTTAAGCTTGTTCATAATCTCATCCAATGGAGCTGTGCGAATAGCCTCTTCCAGAGACTCAAACCAGAATGCCGCCGCAGCAGTGACGGGCGCAATGCATGCAAGGGGCTGTAATATAAAACCTTGTTGAACAAACATTTTCTTAATGTAACCTTCTAATTTTTTATCCATTGGATCTGAGAAAGCACAACTATCCTCCACCGGGATAGTGGTACGCTTGGCTAAAGTAGAAACTGCTCCCTCCACCTTAGGGACCGTCTGCCATAAGTCTCGTGTGGTGGCGTCTATTGGGAACATTTTTCTAAATATCGGAGGAGGGGAAAAAGGCACACCGGGTCTATCCCACTCCTTGCTAATAATCTCTGTAAGCCTTTTAGGTATAGGAAAAACGTCAGTACACACCGGTACCGCATAGTATTTATCCAGCCTACATCATTTCTCTGGGATTGCCACCGTGTCACAATCATTCAGAGCCGCTAACACCTCCCCTAGCAATACACGGAGGTTCTCAAGCTTAAATTTAAAATTTGAAATTTCAGAATCCGGTCTCCCCGGATCAGATCCGTCACCCACAGAATGAAGCTCTCCGTCCTCATGTTCTGCAAATTGTGACGCAGTATCGGACATGGCTCTCGTGTCATCGGCGCGCTCTGTCCTAAACCCAGAGCTATCGCGCTTGCCTCTTAACTCAGGCAAATTAGATAATACTTCTTTCATAACATTAGCCATATCATGCAAAGTGATTTGTAAGGGCCTTGATGTACTTGGCGCCACAATCTCACGCACCTCCTGAGCGGGAGGCGAAGGTACTGACACGTGAGGAGAGTTAGACGGCATAACTTCCCCCTCGATGTCTGGTGATAATTTCTTTACCGGTAAAGACTGACTTTTATTTAAAGTAACATCAATACAATTGGTACACAAATTTCTATTGGGCTCCACATTGGCTTTTAAACATAATGAACAAGTAGATTCTTCTGTATCAGACATGTTTAACAGACTAGCAATGAAGGCTAGCAAGCTTGGAAAAAACTGTCAGTGAATTTACAAGCAATATGAAAAAACGCAGCAGCGCTTTTACAAACACAAAAAAAAAAAAACTGTCAAAGTTGAAATAACAATGAACTAATTCAGTTATAGCCAACAATTTTAACAATAAATGTATGAATTTAGCAGAGGATTGCACCCACTAGCAAACGGATGATTAACCCCTCAATACCCACAACCGGATAATCAATTTTAGATTTAACGATTTAACGATTTTCTCACAGTCAAACACACTGTCACAGGTCTGCTGTGACAGATTACCTCCCTCAAAATTGAATTTTGAAGACCCCTGAGCTCTCTGGAGACGTCCTGGATCAAGGAGGAAAAGGCAGGAAGACTGTGCTAGAATTTTATCTGCGCAACAAGGCGCTAAAAAAAGGATTAGAAGGTCCCGCCTCATTGGCAGAGATCATGGTAGAACCAAGGACATGTCCACTAGGTCTGCATACCAAGTCCTGCGTGGCCATGCAGGTGCTATCAGAATGACCGAAGCTCTCTCCTGCTTTATTCTGGCAACCAGACGTAGAAGGAGAGAAAATACATAGGCCAGATTGAAGGACCAAGGCACTGCAAGAGCATCTATCAGTACCGCCTTGGGATCTCGGGACCGGGATCCATAACGAGGAAGTTTGGCATTCTGACGGGACGCCATCAGATCCATTTCTGGTGTGCCCCATAGCTGAATCAGCTGGGCAAATACCTCCGGATGGAGTTCCCACTCCCCCAGATGAAAAGTCTAACAACTTAGGAAATCCGCCTCCCAGTTCACTACTCCTGGGATGTGGATTGCTGAGAGATGGCAAGAGTGATCCTCTGCCCATCGGATTATTTTGGTTACCTCCATCATCGCTAGAGAACTCCTTGTTCCTCCTTGACGATTGATATAAGCTACAGTCGTGATGTTGTCCGACTGAAACCTGATGAATTTGGCCGCAGCAAGCTGAGGACATGCCTGAAGCGCATTTAATATCGCTCTCAGATCTAGAATATTTATCGGGAGAAGAGATTCCTCCCGAGACCATAAGCCCTGTGCTTTCAGGGAGTTCCAGACTGCACCTCAGCCTAGCAGGATGGCATCTGTCGTTACAATGAGCCACTCTGGCCTGCGGAAACACATTCCCTGAGACAGGTGGTCCTGAGACAACCACCAGAAAAGAGAATCTCTAGTCTCCTGGTCCAGATGCAGTTGAGGAGACAAATCTGTATAATCCCCATTCCACTGTTTGAGCATGCACAGTTGTAGTGGTCTGAGGTGTAGGCGGGCAAAAGGAACTATGTCCATTGCCGCTACCATGAGTCCGATGTTTTGAATTTCTGACCTCCGTCAGAAATATTTTCATTTCTACCGAGTCTAACAGAGTCCCTAGGACTTTTTATGTTCACCGTCCACCCGTGAGATTTCAGAAAAGCCAACACAATGTCCGTGTGAGACTTGGATAACTGGAAAGTTGACGCCTGAATTAAGAAAAGGTGCCACTGCTATGCCCCGTGGTCGTATAACCGCCAGAAGGGACCCTAGCACCCTTGTGAAAATTCTGTGAATAGGGATGTGTAGATACGCATCCTTTAAGTCCACGGTGGTCATATATTGACCCTCCTGGATCAGAGGTAGAATACACCGAATAGTTTCTATCTTGAATGATGGGACTTTGAGGAACTGGTTTAGAATTTAGAGATCCAAGATTGATCTGAAAGTTCCCTCTTTTTTGGAAACCACAAACAGGTTTGAGTAAAATCCTAGCCCCTGTTCCACTTTTGGGACTGGGCGGATCACCCCCATGGTATGTAGGTCTTCTACACAGCGTAAGAACGCCTCTCTCTTTGTCTGGTTTACAGACAATCGAGAAATGTGAAAAGTCCCCCTTGGAAGAGAGCCTTTGAACTCCAGAAAATATCACTGGGACACAATTTCTAAAGCCCAGGGATAGTGAACATCTCTTGCCCAAGCCTGAGCGAAGAGAGAGAGTCTGCCCCCTACTAGATCCGGTCCTGGAACGGGGGCTACCCCTTCATGCTGTCTTAGAGGCAGCTGCAGGCTTCTTGGCCTGTTTACCCTTCCAAGCCTGGTTAGGTCTCCAGACTGACTTGGGCTGGGCAAAATTCCCCTCTTGCTTTGCAACAGAGGAAGCTGAAGTGGGACCACTCTTGAAATTCCGAAAGGAACGAAAATTATTTTGTTTGGTCCTCATCTTATTTGATCTATCCTGAGGGAGGGAATGACCTTTCCCTCCAGTGATGTCTGAAATAATCTCTTTCAATATAGGCCCAAATAGGGTCTTTCCCTTGAAAGGGATGTTCAAAAGCTTAGTTTTAGATGACACATCAGCAGACCAGGATTTAAGCCATAACGCCCTGCGTGCTAAAAATGGCAAAACCTTCATTTTTTGCTGCTAATTTAGCCAGTTGAAAAGTGGCATCTGTAATAAAAGAATTAGCCAATTTAAAGGCCTTAATTCTGTCCAAAATTTCTTCTAATGGAGTCTCCATCTGAAGAGCCTCTTCTAGAGCCTCAAACCAGAACGCAGCTGCAGAAGTTGCAGGAACAATGCACACAATAGGTTGAAGAAGAAAACCTTGATGAACAAAAATTTTCTTCAGGAGACCCTCTCATTTTTTATCCATAGGATCTTTGAAAGCATAACTGACTTCAATAGGTATAGTTGTATGCTTAGACAGAGTAGAAATAGCTCCCTCCACCTTAGGAACTGTCTGCCACAAGTCCCACATGGTGTCAGATATGGGAAACATTTCCTTAAAAATAGGAGGGGGAATAAACGGAATACCTAGTCTATCCCACTCCGTAGCAATAATATTCACAATCCTCTTAGGGACTGGAAAAAAAACCATCAGTGTAAACAGGAACCTCTAAGTATTTATCCATCTTACACAATTTCTCTGGGACCACTATAAGGTCACAATTATCTAGAGCCGCTAATACCTCCCTGAGCAATAAGCGGAGGTGTTCAAGCTTAAATTTAAAGGCCGTCATATCAGAATCTGTCTGAGGAAGCGTCTTTCCTGAATCAGAAATTTCTCCCTCAGATAACAAATCCCTCACCCCTACCTCAGAGCATTGTGAGGGCATATCAGATACGGCTACTAAAGCGTCAGACTGCTCAGCATTTTTCCTTAACCCAGAGCTGTCCCGCTTTCCTTGTAATCCAGGCAGTTAGGATAAAACCTCTGTGAGGGTTGTGTTCATAACTGTGTATTCATAACCTCCAGTCATTCGACCAAAGACAAGTAAGAAAAAGAAGAAACTATAGGGTGCAGTGGTGACTGTTGTTTAAAAAATAAAAACACCTGCCTTAAATTGACAGGGCGGGCAGTGGACTGGATACACCACAAGAGAAAGAAATTTATCAGGTAAGCATAAATTTTGTTTTCTCTTGTAAGGTGTATCCAGTCCACAGGTTCATCCATTACTTGTGGGATACCAATACCAAAGCTTTAGGACACGGATGAAGGGAGGGACAAGGCAGGTACTTAAACAGACGGCACCACTGCCTGTAGACCTTTCTCCCAAAAATAGCCTCCGAGGAAGCAAAAGTATTAAATTTGTAGAATTTAGAAAAAGTATGAAGCGAAAACCAAGTCGCCGCCTTACAAATCTGTTCAACAGAGGCCTCATGTTTAAAAGCCCATGTGGAAGCTACCGCTCTAGTAGAATGAGCTGTAATTCTTTCAGGAGGCTGCTGGCCAGCAGTCTCATAGGCTAAACGAATTATGCTTCTTAGCCAAAAAGAAAGAGAAGTTGCCGAAGCCTTTTGGCCTCTCCTCTTTCCAGAGTAGACAACAAACAATGCAGATGTTTGATGAAAATCCTTAGTAGCTTGCAAATAAAACTTTAAAGCATGAACCACGTCAAGATTGTGTAACAGACGTTCCTTCTTTGAAGAAGGATTAGGACACAGTGACGGAACAACAATTTCCTGATTGATATTCCTATTAGATACTACCTTAGGAAGAAACCCAGGTTTGGTACGCAAAACTACCTTATCTGCATGGAAGATCAGATAAGGGGAATCACACTGCAAGGCAGATAACTCTGAAATTCTTCGAGCCGAAGAGATAGCTACTAAAAACAGAACTTTCCAAGATAAAAGCTTGATATCTATGGAATGCAAGGGTTCAAACGGAACCCCTTGAAGAACCTTAAGAACTAAATTTAAACTCCATGGCGGAGCAACAGGTTTAAACACAGGCCTGATTCTAACCAAAGCCTGACAAAACGCCTGAACGTCTGGAACATCAGCCAGGCGCTTGTGCAAAAGAATAGACAGAGCAGAAATCTGTCCGATTTGAAAAGTCGACGCCTGAATCAGAATGGCGCCGTGGCTAACCCGAAGGGAAGAGCCACAAACTGGTAATGCCTGTCTAGGAAGGCGAACCTTAGGGACTGATGATGCTCTCTGTGAATCAGAATGTGTAGATAAGCATCCTTTAAGTCCACGGTAGTCATATATTGACCCTCCTGGATCATAGGGAGGATGGTTCGAATTGTCTCCATTTTGAAGGATGGGACCATGAGAAATTTGTTTAGGATTTTGAGATCCAAGATTGGTCTGAAATTTCCCTCTTTTTTGGGAACTATAAACAGGTTTGAATAGAAACCCTCCCCCTGTTCCTCTTTTGGAACTGGGTGGATCACTCCCATAACCAGTAGGTCTTGAACGCAACGTAAGAATGCCTCTCTCTTTATCTGGTTTGCAGATAATTGTGAGAGATGAAATCTCCCCTTTGGAGATGAACCTTTGAATTCCAGAAGATATCCCTGGGAAACAATCTCTAGTGCCCAGGGATCCTGGACGTCTCTTGCCCAAGCCTGGGCGAAGAGAGAAAGTCTGCCCCCTACTAGATCCGGTCCCGGATCAGGGGCTACCCCTTCATGCTGTCTTAGAGGCAGCAGCAGGCTTCTTGGCCTGCTTCCCTTTGTTCCAAGTCTGGATAGGTCTCCAGACTGGTTTGGACTGGGTGAAATTTCCCTCTTGTTTTGCATTAGAGGAAACCGAAGCTGCGCCACCCTTGAAGTTTCGAAAGGAACGAAAATTATTCTGCTTGGTCCTTAATTTGCTGGACCTATCCTGAGGAAGGGCATGACCATTTCCTCCAGTAATGTCAGAGATTATCTCCTTCAGACCAGGCCCGAATAGGGTCTGTCCCTTGAAGGGGATGTTAAGAAGCTTAGACTTTGAAGTAACGTCTGCTGACCAGGACTTAAGCCATAGCGCCCTGCGCGTCAGAATGGCCGTTAGCTTGGTTAAATGAAAAACGGCGTCAGAAATAAAGGAATTAGCTAACTTAAGAGCTTTAATCCTGTCTAAAATATCATCTAACGGGGTCTCCACCTGTAGAGCCTCCTCAAGAGAGTCGAACCAGAAAGCCGCTGCAGCAGTAACTGGGGCAATGCATGCAAGAGGCTGGAGAATAAAACCTTGATGTATAAAAATTTTCTTAAGGAGACCCTCCAATTTTTTATCCATAGGATCTAGGAAAGCACAACTGTCCTTGATGGGGTAGAGAGTGCTCCCTCCACCTTAGGGACCGTCTGCCACGAATCCCGTATGGCGGCATCTATGGGAAACATCTTTTTAAAAGCAGGAGGGGGAGAGAACGGCACACCTGGTCTATCCCATTCCTTAGTAATAATTTCCGAAAACCTCTTAGGGACTGGAAAAACATCAGTGTAAACAGGCACTGCAAAGTACTTGTCCATCTTACACAATTTCTCTGGAACTACAATGGGTTCGCTAAAACCTCCATAAGCAATAAGCGGAGGTGTTCGAGCTTAAATTTAAACGCTGTCATTTCAGAATCAGACTGAAGCAACGCCTTCCCTGAATCTGAAATGTCACCCACAGATAGAAGCTCTCCTGCCTCAGCTTCTGAGTATTGTGAGGGTATATCGGACACAGGTATTAAAGCGTCAGAAAGCCCTGTATTAGTTCTGGCCCCAGAGCTGTCTCGCTTTCCTTGTAACCCTGGCAGTTTGGACAATACCTCTGTATGGGTATTAGTCATAAATGCCGCCATGTCCTGTAAGGTAAAAGAATTAGACACGCTATATGTACTTGGCGTCACTTGAGCGGGAGTTATAGGTTCTGACACATGGGGAGAGCTAGATGGCATAATCTCCCTTTTTTCAGTCAAAGAATCCTATGGAGATAAATCTTTAAGCGCCATAATATGGTCTTTATAGTTTATAGAAATTTCAGTACATTTGGTACATATTCTAAGAGGGGGTTCCACCATGGCTTCCAAACATATTGAACAAGGAGTTTCCTCTATGTCAGACATGTTTAACAGACTAGTAATGAGACAAGCAAGCTTGGAAAACACTTTAATAAAGGTGAAACAGTAATTAAACAAAAACATTACTGTGCCTTTAAGAGAAAAAAACTAGCACTTAAACTGCAAATTCTTACAGTGTGTGTAAGGGACTAAAGCAACATTGCACCCACTTGTAAATAGATGATTAACCCCATGGCCCCCAAACCAGATTCAAAAACGTCAACCACTGGTAAAAAACAGTTGAGCAACTGCCACAGCTCTGCTGAGGCTCCTACCTGCCCTCAAATACAATTTGGTGAAGGAATAAACCCCTTATAATGGTCCTCAGATGCCAAAGGACTCCTCTAGGGAAGCTGGATGTCTCAGTCTGAATTAAAACTGCGCAGCAATAGCGCTAAAATAGGCCCCTCCCACCATGTACTGGATGTCAGAGGGGCTTAAAGAAAATACTCCTAGGAGTATCTGACTAGCCATGTGGAAAACTAGGCCCCAAATAAAGATTTATCTCCCTCAGAGAAAAAAACACTTACCTGATAAATTTATTTCTCTTGTGGTGTATCCAGTTCACGGATCATCCATTACTTGTGGGATATTCTCATTCCCAACAGGAAGTTGCAAGAGGACACCCACAGCAGAGCTGTAATATAGCTCCTGACCCTAACTGTCATAGCCAGTCATTCGACCGAAAACAAGCCGAGAAAGGAGGAACCATAGGATGCAGTGGTTACTGTAGTTTAAATTTAAAAATTACCTGCCTTAAAATGACAGGGCGGGCCATGGACTGGATACACCACAAGAGAAATAAATTTATCAGGTAAGCATAAATTGTGTTTTCTCTTGTATGGTGTATCCAGTCCACGGATCATCCATTACTTGTGGGATACCAATACCAAAGCTAAAGTACACGGATGAAGGGAGGGACAAGGCAGGTACTTAAATGGAAGGAACCACTGCCTGTAAAACCTTTCTCCCAAATATAACCTCCGAAGAAGCAAAAGTATCAAATTTGTAAAATTTTGAAAATGTATGAAGCGAAGACCAAGTCGCCGCCTTGCAAATCTGTTCAACAGAAGCCTCATTTTTAAAGGCCCAAGTGTAAGCCACAGCTCTAGTGGAATGAGCTGTAATCCTTTCAGGAGGCTGCTGTCCAGCAGTCTCATAGGCTAAGCGGATTATGCTTCTTAGCCAAAAAGAAAGAGAGGTTGCCGAAGCCTTTTGACCTCTCCTCTGTCCAGAGTAGACAACAAACAAAGCAGATGTTTGACAAAAATCTTTAGTAGCTTGTAAGTAAAACTTTAAAGCACGGACCACGGGACCACAAGGATGGAACAACAATCTCTTGATTGATATTCTTGTTAGATACCACCTTAGGTAAGAACCCAGGTTTGGTACGCAGGACTACCTTATCCGTATGAAAAATCAGATAAGGAGAATCACATTATAAGGCAGATAGCTCAGAGACTCTACGAGCCGAGGAAATAGCTACCAAAAAAGGAACTTTCCAAGATAAAAGTTTGATATCTATGGAATGAAGATGTTCAAACGGAACTCCTTGAAGAACCTTAAGAACCAAATTTAAGCTCCATGGTGGAGCAACAGGTTTAAACACAGGCTTGATTTTAACTAAAGCCTGACAAAATGCCTGAACGTCTGGAACATCTGCCAGACGCTTGTGAAAAAGAATAGACAGAGCAGAAATCTGTCCCTTTAAGGAACTAGCTGACAATCCTTTTTCCAAACCTTCTTGGAGAAAAGATAATATCCTGGGAATCCTGACCTTACTCCATGAGTAACCCTTGGATTCACACCAATAAAAATATTTACGCCATATCTTATGTTAAATTTTCCTGGTGACAGGCTTTCGTGCCTGTATTAAGGTATCAATAACTGACTCGGAGAAGCCACGCTTTGATAAAATCAAGCGTTCAATCTCCAGGCAGTCAGCCTCAGAGAAATTTGATTTGGATGGTTGAAAGGACCCTGAAGTAGAAGGTCCTGTCTCAGAGGCAGAGACCATGGTGGAAAGGATGACATGTCCACTAGATCTGCATACCAGGTCCTGCATGGCCACGCAGGTGCTATCAGAATCACCGATGCTCTCTCCTGCTTGATCTTGGCAATCAGTCGAGGGAGCAGAGGAAACGGTGGAAACACATAAGCCAGGTTGAAAGACCAGGGCGCTGCTAGAGCATCTATTAGTGTCGCCTTGGGATCCCTGGACCTGGATCCGTAACACGGAAGCTTGGCGTTCTGGCGAGACGCCATGAGATCCAGTTCTGGTTTGCCCCAACAATGAATCAGTTGTGCAAAAACCTCCGGATGGAGTTCCCACTCTCCCGGATGAAAAGTCTGACGACTTAGAAAATCCGCCTCCCAGTTCTCTACACCTGGGATATGGATAGCTGATAGGTGGCAAGAGTGAATCTCTGCCCAGCAAATTATTTTTGAAACTTCTAACATCGCTAGAGAACTTCTTGTTCCCCCTTGATGGTTGATGTAAGCTACAGTCGTGATGTTGACCGACTGAAATCTGATGTACCTCAGAGTTGCTAACTGAGGCCAAGCCTGAAGAGCATTGAATATGGCTCTTAGTTCCATAATATTTATTGGAAGGAGAGACTCCTCCTCAGTCCACGATCCCTGAGCCTTCAGAGAATTCCAGACTGCACCCCAACCTAGAAGGCTGGCATCTGTTGTTACAATTGTCCAATCTGGCCTGCGAAAGGTCATACCTTTGGACAGATGGACCCGAGATAGTCACCAGAGAAGAGAATCCCTGGTCTCTTGGTCCAGATTCACTTGAGGGGACAAATCTGTGTAATCCCCGTTCCACTGACTGAGCATGCATAGTTGCAGCGGTCTGAGATGTAAGCGTGCAAACGGCACTATGTCCATTGCCGCTACCATTAAGCCGATTACTTCCATACACTGAGCCACTGAAGGGCGCGGAATGGAATGAAGAACCCGGCAGGAATTTAGAAGCTTTGATAACCTGGACTCCGTCAGGTAAATTTTCATTTCTACAGAATCTATCAGAGTCCCTAGAAAGGAAACTCTTGTGAGTGGGGATAGAGAACTCTTTTCCTCGTTCACTTTCCACCCATGCGACCTCAGAAATGCCAGTACTACTTCCGTATGAGACTTGGCAATTTGGAAGTTTGACGCCTGTATCAGGATGTCGTCTAAATAAGGGGCTACTGCTATGCCCCGCGGCCTTAGGACCGCCAGAAGCGACCCTAGAACCTTTGTAAAGATTCTTGGGGCTGTAGCTAATCCAAAGGGAAGAGCTACAAACTGGTAATGCCTGTCTAGAAAGGCAAACCTGAGAAACCAATGATGATCTTTGTGTATCGGAATGTGAAGATAAGCATCCTTTAGATCCACTGTAGTCATATATTGACCCTCCTGGATCATTGGTAGGATGGTACGAATAGTTTCCATCTTGAATGATGGAACTTTGAGGAATTTGTTTAAGATCTTTAGATCCAAAATTGGTCTGAAGGTTCCCTCTTTCTTGGGAACCACAAACAGATTTGAGTAAAAACCCTGTCCCTGTTCCTCCTTTGGAACTGGATGGATCACTCCCATAACTAGGAGGTCTCGTACACAGTGTAAGAATGCCTCTCTCTTTATCTGGTTTGCAGATAATTGTGAAAGGTGAAATCTCCCTTTTGGGGAGGAAGCTTTGAAGTCCAGGAGATATCCCTGGGATATAATTCCCAACGCCCAGGGATCCTGAACATCTCTTGCCCACGCCTGGGCGAAGAGTGAAAGTCTGCCCCCTACTAGATCCGTTACTAGATAGGGGGCCGTTCCTTCATGCTGTCTTAGAGGCAGCAGCAGGCTTTTTGGCCTGCTTACCTTTTTTCCAGGTCTGGATTGGTCTCCAGACCGTCTTGGATTGAGCAAAAGTTCCCTCTTGTTTAGCATTAGGGGAAGTTGATGCCGCACCTGCCTTGAAGTTTCGAAAGGCACAAAAATTAGACTGTTTGGCCCTAGATTTGGACCTGTCCTGAGGAAGGGCATGACCTTTTCCTCCAGTGATATCAGCAATAATCTCCTTCAAACCAGGCCCGAATAGGGTCGGCCCCTTGAAGGGAATGTTAAGTAGCTTAGATTTTGAAGTCACGTCAGCTGACCATGATCTAAGCCATAGCGCTCTGCGCACCTGTATAGCAAAACCAGAATTCTTAGCCGTTAGTTTAGTCAAATGAACAATGGCATCAGAGTAAAAGAATTGGCTAGCTTAAGTGCTCTAAGTTTGCCAAGTATGTCATCCAATGGAGTCGCTACCTGTAAAGCCTCTTACAGAGACTCAAACCAGTACGCCGCAACAGCAGTGACAGGGGCAATGCATGCAAGGGGCTGTAGGATAAAACCTTGTTGAATAAATATTTTCTTAAGGTAACCTCTAATTTTTTATCCATTGGACCTAAAAAAAAAGCACAACTGTCCTTGACAGGGATAGTAGTACGCTTTACTAGAGTAGAAACTGCTCCCTCCACCTTAGGGACTGTCTGACATAAGTCCCGTGTGGTGGCGTCTATTGGAAACATTTTTCTAAAAATAGGAGGGGAAGAGAACGGCACACCTGGTCTATCCCATTCCTTATTAATAATTTCTGTAAACCTTTTAGGTATTTGGAAAAACATCAGTACACACCGGCACTGCAAAGTATTTATCCAGTCTACACAATTTCTCTGGCACTGCAATGGTATCACAGTCATTCAGAGCAGCTAAAACCTCCCTAAGCAACACGCAGAGGTGTTCAAGCTTAAATTTAAATGTAGAAATATTAGAATCAGGTATCTTTCCTGAGTCATTAACATCACCCACTGACTGAAGCTCTCTTTCCTCAGCTTCTGCATATTGTGAGGCAGTTTCAGACATGGTTCTTAAAGCGTCAGTATGCTCTGCATTTTGTCTCACCCCAGAGCTATCTCGCTTACCTCTAAGTTCAGGTAGTCTGGCTAATACCGCTGACAGTGTATTATCCATGACTGCCGCCATGTCTTGTAAAGTAAACGCTATGGGCGCCCTAGATGTACTTGGCGCCATTTGAGCGTGAGTCCCTTAAGCGGGAATCAAAGGGTCTGACACGTGGGGAAAGTTAGTCGGCATAACTTCCCCCTCGTCAGATTCCTCTGGTGATAAATTTTTTAAAGACAGAAAATGATCTTTATTGCATAAAATGAAATCAGTACATTTGGTACACATTCTAAGAGGGGGTTCCACCATGGCTTTTAAACATAATAAACAAGGAGTTTCTTCTATGTCATACATGTTTATACAGACTAGCAATGAGACTATCAAGCTTGGAAAACACTTTAAATCAAGTTAACAAGCAAATATAAAAAATGGTACAGTGCCTTTAAGAGAAACAAATTTTGTCAGATTTTGAAAAACAGTGAAAAAATGCAGTAAATCAAACGAATTTTTTACAGTGTGTATAATAGGCTAACAGAGCATTGCACCCACTTACAAATGGATGATTAACCCCTTAGTTCAAAAAATGGATCAAAAAAACGAAATAGACGTTTTTTAACAGTCACAACCAACTGCCACAGCAAGCTGTGGCCCTACCTTCCCCAATAAATGACTTTGGAAAGCCTTTGGGCCCTTTAGAGATGTCCTATAGCATTCAGAGGGCCTTTGAGGGAAGCTGGATGTCACAGTTTGTAATTTTAACTGAACCAACTGTAACTTTTATACTACAACAGTTGAAAGCCTCAGGAAACTGTTTCTATTCAAAATTTAAGCCAGCCATGTGGAAAAAACTAGGCCCCAATAAAGTTTTATCACCAAAGCATATATAAAAACGATTAAACATGCCAGCAAACGTTTTATATTGCAATATCATAAGGGTATTACCCCTGGGAGTAAGCATGATACCAGTCGTTATTAAATCACTGTATTCAGGCTTAACTTACATTAATCCGGTATCAGCAGCATTTTCTAGTGTTTTCCATCTCTAGAAAAAATTATAACTGCACATACCTGATAGCAGAATAAACTGCACGCCATTCTCTCGCTGAAGTTACCTCATCTGTGTAATCCCCTCAGACATATGTGAGAACAGCAATGGATCTTAGTTACAACCTGCTAAGATCATAGAAACCTCAGGCAGATTCTTCTTCTATTTACTGCCTGAGATAAAATAGCACAACTCCGGTACTATTTAAAAATAACAAACTTTTGATTGAAGAAAATAAACTAGCTATATTTAACCACTCTCTCCTACAACGTCCTTGCTTGTTGAGAGTTGCAAGAGAATGACTGGCTATGACAGTTAGGGGAGGAGCTATATTACAGCTCTGCTGTGGGTGTCCTCTTGCAACTTCCTGTTGGGAATGAGAATATCCCACAAGTAATGGATGATCCGTGGACTGGATACACCATACAAGAGAAACGTTCTATTTATGAAAACATGTAAACGTTTTGACACTGAATAATATTAACATGAGTATTACCCTATTTTGTAAGCATGATCCCAGTGGCTGTTAAATCACTGCATCAGGCTTACCTCAAATACACAAGGCTCTGTCAGCATTTTCTAGAACTTATTTCATCTCTCTAGAAATAAAAATACTGAACATACCTCAAAGCAGGTAATCTGCAGACCGTTCCCCCAACTGAAGCTTTCTTCCATACTCTTCAGTTATGTGTGAGAACAGCAATGGACCTTAGTTACAAACCGCTAAGATCATCAACCTCCAGGCAGAATTCTTTATCTAACTTCTTCCCGAGAGTAAAAACAGTTCAATGCCGGTACCGTTTAAAAATAACAAACTTTTGATTGAAGATAACACTACACTAAGTCACCACTTATCTCTTGATACTTCCCTTGTCGAGAGTTGCAAGAGAATGACTGGAGGTGGCAGGGGAGGAGCTATATAGACAGCTCTGCTGTGGGTGTCCTCTTGCAACTTCCTGTTGGGAAGGAGAATATCCCACAAGTAATGGATGAACCCGTGGACTGGATACACCTTACAAGAGAAATAACAATTTCTTGATTGATATTCTCCATAGAAACTACCCTAAGAAGAAAAGCGTACGAAGTATAGTCTTATCCTTGTGAATGATTAAAAATGAATAATCACAAGACAGTGCTGACAATGCAGAAACTCTCCTTGCAGAAGAGATTGTTAACATAAAAAGTACTTCCTAGATGACAGAATGATGTCAATGGAATGCATTGGTTTAAAGAGAGAACCTTGTAATATGTAAATGTCAGGGTGCCAGGAATCAGACTGAGATGAAAAGTGCAAAAATAATCACACCTTTATTAATAGCAAAAAATAATAAAAAGTCCACAAGTCACATGGCAAGCCAGGAATCAAAACCAGAGCTGGTAGTCAGACGAGCCGAGTCCGGAGCCAAAGCGAATAGTCAGACGAGCCGGAATCAGGAACAAGGAGAACAGCAGAGTCAGGAACAAGCCAGGGATCAGGAACCAGGAGATACGTCAGACAGACAGGTAATTCACAGGAGCTCTCACAAACAGGTCTGAGACAACGCAAGGGCAAAGCATACTGAACAGAGGCCCTTTAAATAATAAGTGATGTCAGCACAATTCTGAGACTGCATCCTGTCTCACACCGATGATTTACACCAGTCTGGCCATAAAAGTAAGTGCAGGAAGGAGAGGCGGAGCTAGCCTGCACTAAGATGGCTGCAGGTTGTTAGAGCTCCGGAGTGAGGTTGGCTTAATGTCCATCTAACCGGCTGGAAAACAACTTGAAGGGTCTACAAATTGAAAGCCTGGGACACCGGAATACCAGCTGACCGCAATTATACTATCACTGCTGTAAAATCGAGCACAGGACAGTAACTTACTCAGATCAGAGCGGCAGACCGCATGGCTCGTACCCGCACTTCCTTTTTGCTCCTACCTGTCTACATACCCGGCTGAAGATACCTATTTGAGGGATCGCCAACATCTAAAGTGCATTCCTTTTTTAAAAATATGTAAAACCCTTTGCTGAACCCTACCCCCAAACCGCAGGAATCAGACACAAATCAACCTGAGGCTGATATTGCACCGGGGGAAGACACCACTCTCACAAAAGCAGATATAATGGCACTCCCCTCTAAGGAAGATTTTACTAACTTTATCACTCAAGTCAGCTCTATGATAAAATCAAGTCTCTCAGAGGTGAAAAAAGAAATAAATGAGATAGGTAGCAGAATTATGCACCTAGAAGAAGAAGTAGAGCAAACTGATAGAATTCTGGATCAGCAAATACGTCACACCTCTCAAAACTCTACTCTTATTCAACAGCTTCAAGATCAGGTCGAAGATCTGGACAATAGGGGTAGACGCCAAAACATCCGGATCAGGGGTATCCCAGAATCCGTCAAGTCTGCAGATCTGCTGCCATATCTCCAGAAGCTGTTCAACGAGTTAATAAGCGAGGACAATCAAACAGGGGCTCCTATTGTATTTCAACTGGACAGATTTCATCGTGCCCTTCGGCCTCCTCCCAAAGAACCTGCTCCCCCAAGAGACGTTATCCTCAAATTCACTAGCTTTAGGGAGAAGGAGAACATTCTGTCTGCGGCCAGGAAACAAGCCCCAGTATCTTTTGAAGGTCATGCCCTTCAATTCTTTGCGGACCTTAGTCAAATGACTTTAGCCAAGAGAAGAGAAATTAAGCCCCTTACACTTCTTTTAAGGGAAATGAAGATCCCTTATCGTTGGGGATTTCCCTTCTGTTTGAGAGTTGTGAAAAATAACTCTACAGTTACCTACAGAACACAGGAGGACCTTGAAGATTTTTGCTCCCAACTTGGAATTAAACCCCCGGATCTACCCACAACCCAAGACTCTGCCCCAGAACCCCTGGAACGGAGAATTCCGCGCCAGGAATGGAGTAGGGTGACTCGTCCCAAACGCAGTAAACTGTCTTCTAAAAGTCTGCATCCAGAACAGGAAGGGAACACTTGAATTAATACTTTGCCTTATTTCTATGGTTCATGTTATAATTTCACAAAGTTTACTACGTATGCTTATGGACTCTAAGTATTCACAGTCTAATAGTAGTTAGGGAACTAGCTGCAATGTATACCTATTCAGCAAAATTGTGTTAATATGGTAATGTTGTTTTTCCACGTTCTTAATGTGTTAGATAGCCGACCTGCTACCATGAGTTGTAGCAGTCACTTTTTCCTCCTTGAGAATTTTTTTTCAGGAAACGTATTTTTGTTTCCTTTGTTTTTTTTTGTTTTATTAGTTTAACATCGTTGAAAACATTGAATTTAAGTCTCTATAATATGTCTAAAGATCTGATACTTCTCTTTGTTTTTTACCATTCCAGACCTTTTATAGACTTATGTGATTTCCTACCTTTCCCTTTCCTACCTCCTTTCTCTTGGTCCGACTGGGTTCACAACAAGGATGAACACCCCAACTGTCAGGTAAGCCCCACCCGATTCATATGGATTTCCTTAGACACAGTATTACATACCATTCCCACTCAACAGACAAATATCATCAGAGCTACCTCGCCTTTTAGATCATGACTCCCCAAACTCTACAGATAGTTACACAAAACGTTAAGGGGCTAAACTCTCCAACTAAACGCTCTGTAGCCTTAGCTTGGTTCAAAAGGACACGGGCAGACATTGTCTTTGTGCAGGAGACCCATTTTCCCAAAGATTCCCCACCTTCGTTTGTGGATAGAAATTTTCCAGTAGGATACTTTGCCCACAACACAAAGAAAGCTGGGGGGGTGGGGATTTTATTTCACAGAAATACCCCGTTTCAAGTCAATAAGGTAGAAGCAGACCCAGGAGGTAGGTGGCTCATAGTAACAGGTCTCCTCCATAACCGCCCAATCACTCTGACCAATATATACGCCCCTAACACTAAACAAGCTAAATTCTTTCACACTCTACGGCGCCAGATCCTCACACACCAAATGGGCCCCTTGATTTTAGCAGGGGACTGCAACTTAGTACTAGATCCTTCGCTGGACTGCTCTTCTGGCCGTAGCTGCGTCTCACCTAAAACAATTTCTGATACCATATCTTTGCTCCAACAGTTAACATTAATAGACACGTGGAGAACTAAACACCCCTCTCAACACACATACACTTTCTTTTCAAATCCCCACAGAACATATTCCCGAATTGATTATATTTTCGTGGACCAGCTTCTCTACGATAGGGTTAGTGACGTTGACATAACTTCAACTACTTGGTCAGACCATGCCATGGTTTCTTTAAAGGTACGATGGTCAGAATCACCCCTATCCCCATTTGTTTGGAGACTTGATGAGTCCCTACTTAAAAATGAAGCCCTAAATAAACAATTCACAGATACAATAAAGGAATATTTCAGACTTAACAGTGTAGAGGACACTTCCCCCCACATCCTTTGGGAGGCCCATAAAACTGTGGTGAGAGGTGAATTTATCAAGCATAAAGCTAGGATGAGGAAACAATTTAGAACTCGCCATGATAATATACTACAGACCATACGCACACTGGAGAGGCAACATCAAGCGGCTCCCTGGGATATATCCCTTTCCAACCAACTCAGACAGTCTAGGAATGAACTTAATCAATTATTATATGCAGCAGCGCAGTCTAGAGCCATATTCCTTAAGAAAACCTATTTAGCCAGATCAAACAAAATAGGCCCATCACTCGCTAGAACCCTGAAAGAAAACAAGCTTAACTCATATGTTCATAAAATTATAGACGAATCAGGGAATCACGCTGTAAGTAGCCTATCGATAGTGGATAAATTTAAGAAATACTATAATAACCTTTATAACTTGCCCCCACCACATTTGGCACAAGCCCCCTCGGCCACAGAACAGTACATTGTAGCCGCTAATCTCCCGCGCATTCATAAAGACATCTCTGAGGCATTAGATAACCCCATTTCACCCCAAGAGGTGCTAACAGCCATAAAGTCCCTACCTTCCTATAAAAGCCCAGGCCCTGATGGCTTTACCAACATGTACTACAAACAGTTTGGGAACTTATTAACTCCTTATTTCACATTATTATTTCGATCCATGGATGAAGGTACACAATGGTCCAAGAGCTTCCTCGAGGCACATATTTCAGTAATACCCAAACCTGGCAAAGACCCCACACTAGTGAGTAATTACAGGCCAATTTCCCTCTTAAACTCAGATTTGAAAATATACACCAAAATTCTTGCCACTAGACTTAATCAGGTACTTCCCCAAATTATCCATGCAGATCAATCCGGTTTTATCCCAAAAAGAGAGGCCCGTGATAATACTATCAGAGTCCTACAGTTGATTGAACAGTCCAGCCGGTCCAACATCCCATCTATTTTGATCTCTACAGATGCCGAAAAAGCGTTTGACCGGCTGGACTGGAACTTTTTAAAATGTAGTCTGAAAGCTTTTGGCATAGGCCCCACTATGATCCAAAGGATCCTCAGCCTATATACCCTCCCCACAGCGAAGGTTCGAGCGAACGGTACCTTATCGGATAGCTTCGACATACGAAATGGAACGAGACAGGGGTGCCCCCTGTCTCCTCTATTATTCGCTATCTCTATCGAAGTTCTAGCGTCCCATGTCAAGAACAACCCCTTGATCACTGGTTTACAATTAGGAGACAATGAGTACAAAATCACTCTTTACGCCGACCATGTCCTTACACTGCTCTCACATCCGTCTGACTCCAAGCCCCATCTACTAGAGGAATTTGAAATTTTTGGGAAACATTCCAACTTTCTAATAAACACCCAAAAAACGGAAATCCTCAATATTAATATGCGAAAAGGCGATTTCGAAGCCCTTGAGACTTTTTGTCCCTACAGACTCATACACAACAAACTTAAATATCTAGGAATATACATAACCCCAACTGTCGACAAAATATTTAAATACAACTACCTACCCCTCCTACATAAGATCAAGAAAGACCTTGACACCTGGCAAGCCAAACCCATATCCTGGTGGGGTAGGATTCAAGCGGTTAAAATGACTACTCTTCCCCAGATCCTATATATCCTTCAGGCCGCCCCGGTACATTTACCCGAATCATATTTGACTCAAATCCAATCAGTAATAAACTCCTTCATATGGGGGAATATTAAACCCTGCATAAGCAAAAGAGTCTTAATGAAGCCACTAGGGGGGGGAGGCCTAGGAGTACCTCTGATTTCTCAATACTACAAAGCTGTATCGCTACAGAGGGTGTGGGAGTGGCATGACCGTACCCCAACAAAGGATTGGACACACATTGACTCACATCTATTAGGCACTTCATATCTTGGCCCACTATGCTGGATTAAACCTAGTTGTAGACCCACACCGGCTAGGACATCACTATTATACTCCCATATTTTCCGGACATGGGATTCAATTAGGTCCAAAAATAAGGGAATCTCCACATATGTATCCCCAATGACCCCAGTCCCAGTGAACGCAGAATTCAGCGGGGGGATAATCCCCGCTGAATCAGGCCACATAGACACAACCCAGACAATTCCCTTCACTTGCCTGACTGACAGGGGAACCCTGAAATTAAGAACACAACTAAAGGACACTAAAGGGGGGGTCTTCTATCAGTGGTTAAAATATGCCCAACTATCACACCTATTGAGATCCTCACCCCATAAAAGGAATCTGCTGAGAGATCTTACACGCTTCGAGCAATTCTGCTATGAAGGGACTGTTCCTAGAGGGTCACTTTCGATAGTAAAAAAATTACTAGATACAACCCTTACACTACCCCTCTCATCCTATGACTCCCACTGGCAAGCGGACCTTGGTCTCCCTATATCTAAAGAACAATGGGATAAAGGCAGCTAACACTGCCGAAACGCGTAGATTTGCTTACTCCTGTCAATTCAGAATTTTATTACTGGTAGTGTTACACTCCACAGGTTCATCCCTATCTCTATGATTAATATAGAGGGAGGACATATGAGTAATTCCTGTGTGTAACCAATTATATACTAAGGCTATTGAACTGCTAAATTGTTCTACTGGCACAAAAACAGGTTCATTTCTATCTCCTTGAATCAACACTGAGATCGATGTATGAATAATTCCTGTGTGCCCCCTTGTTTCCTCCTTTGCTCCCATCATAGCCCTAATATACACTAAAAACCAAGTGCTTAGGAGCTTCTTCGCAAAAGGACAAGTTTCACATTTCAGAACGGACATAAAACCAAACGGATCAACACTTCATAGGATTCAGAGCTGCTGATAAAACAAACCGTTTTTTTCAAATTTGGACAGATTCTTTGGACATTGGACACTTGCAAGTATTGACACTAACCACCACATAAACAAGTATACTTTGTTACAATTGAGAATTGGATACAAATTCCAAACTTGTTGTGTTTAAGCATATCACAGAGATTGGAGGAATACAATAGTCAGGTGACGTGACGTCACACCTCCCGATCCATCACTCACAGTTACTCCTAACGGCTGAACAGATCAGACGCCTCCACTGAATACTGTGACCAAATATTCCATTGCTTAAAAATAATACTGGTAACATTTAGCCGAGCCAATTTCACTGTGCTAAGAGTCATTTACCTTTATCAAGTTTATTCATATTCGTATATACTTTTAAGAAACACTCAGGGAACCTTTTAGAAATTTTATATCGGCTGTATTTCTCTGTTTTTAATATGATTAATATGTTTTATTGTTACTGATGCCGGCATCTTATGTAATTGAGTATATGCTAACATATTCTGTATTCATTAACTAGTTATCTACTTAAATCACTATAAAAATTCTCTTTTATTATCATTAGTTCCTCTTGTTATTTCATTTTATTTTTCATAATAATCTGGTTGGCTCTACTTAGCTGGAGCGCTTATCCCACACCATTCTCACCTCTTTATCGTATAGTCTGTAATTGGAGATTTTATCAGACCACATTAGGGATTCAAGCACAGAAACCTTTTCCTGATTAGCACTCACACCACCCTTTGTTTGTTTGTATAACATATTTTATCACTCCTCTAAATCGTCATCCTCCCCCAGAATATTGGAAATGAATCATAAAATTGTATACCGATGGTATCTTACTCCAGACAGGCTTAAACATATTTACCCCAACACTAATGTGACTTGCTGGAGGGGTTGTGGGTCTCCTGGCACGATGGCTCATATCTGGTGGCACTGCCCTAAACTGCTCCCTTTCTGGAAGGATATAACGAACTACATAAAAATATTAATGGGAGATCAGTTTAGCCTATCACCTCTCACGGCACTATTTAGCTACAAACCAGGTAAGGGGTGCAAGATTAGATGGAAACTTCTCCAATATTGCCTTAACAGCACCAGGCTGCTTATTGCCCGCAAGTGGAAATCCTTAGAGGTGCCCACGGTGCAGGATTGGCTAGCTAACACGTCTGAACTCCTTTCAATAGAGGAATATTCTTATTACAAAAACGGTAGCCTGGAGCTCTATCACAACATTCAGTTTTATTGGCACTCACTCCTCCACTCTCCGCACAATCCACCCTAGAACACTAAGTCATTCAACATGTAGGGTTATAGCCCAGTCGGATACCTCCCCCCCATTTCCCTCTCACCTCGCCCCCTCTCCCCCCTCCTCCCCCTATTCCCTCTCCTTTTTTTTTGTTCTTGTGTTTTGTTTTTATTCTTTTCTACTCTGTAGGAATGGTCGTTAGTGAACTTTAATATTAAACTTGAGTAATTTTTGAGTTTGTAAATTTAACCTATTATAAAAGGTTACCTTATTGGTATGATAAGAATACCTAACTACATAGAATGTATGCCTTATAAAAGTCAGATTTGCATATGGGTTACTTTCCTATTAGATGACAGATTTTTCCTTTGCTTATCTTTTACCATACCTTGTAATGGATTATGGCATGTCACTCAGTACCATGTTTGTTTTATTTTTCTTAATAAAGCCTTTTTGAAATTTAAAAAAAAAAAAAAAAAAAAGTAAGTGCAGGAAATGAGCAGCATCACACAGTATGCACCAGAGTCAGCAAGAGAGGCGAGTGAAATGGCTGCCAGCAGCACATGGCAAACACAGCAGGGATAAAAACCCTGACAGTAAAGAACTAGATTCAAATTCCAGGGTGGAAAAATAGTTAGAATTAACTGGACAAAAGTCTGAACATTAGGAAGTTTAGCTAACTTCCTATGAAAAAGAAGAGATAAAGCATAAATTTGACCGTTTAGGAAACTAGCGGACAAACCCTTGTCAAGTCCATCCTGTAAAAATTGAAGGATTCTAGGAATCCTAAAGGAATACCAAGAAAATAATTTTGGAAGAGCACCACTCAAAATAGGCCTTCCAAATTTTGTGATAAATCTTCAAATTCCAGGGTGGAGAAATACGTTTCACAACTGATCTAATTCTAACCAACACCTGGACAAATATAACTTTGGCAACTTCCTATGAAAAAGAACAGATAAAGCACAATATTTGACCTTTTAGTCAAGGCCATCCTGTAAAAAAAAAATGAAGGATTCTAGGAATCCTAAAGGAATAGCAAGAAAACACTCAAAATATGCCTTCCAAATCTTGTGATAAATCTTTTGTGTCACAGGCTTTCTGGCCTGATTCAAGGTCCCAATGACCGAATCTGAGAAAACCTCCATGTCTCAAAACTAGGCATTCAACCTCCACACTGTTAAATTTAGAGATTTGAGATCCTAATGGAAAAGAGGACCTTGCGACAATAGGTCTTGTCTAAAAGGAAGAATCAGAGGAAGAGATGAGAACATCTGCACTAGATCCGCATACCATGTCCTGCAGGGCAAGGCTGGAGCAATTAAGATTACAGATGCTGACTCCTGGCTGATCCGAGCAATGACTCTTGGAAGAAAAACAAACAGAGAAAACAGGTATGCTGGATTAAAATCCCATGGACATACCAAGGCGTCTATCATGTGAGCCTTTGGGTCTCTTGATGTTGTACAATACCTTGGAATGGAAACTTGTGATTTAAGTGAGAGTCCATCTAATCTATGTTCTGTAAGCCCCTTTTCATCACTAAGTGATCAAAAGTTTCCTGATGGAGAGACCACTCTCTAGAATGGACCGATTGACTGCTGAGATAATCCATCTCCCAGTTATGTGCACTTGGTATGTGAATTGCCGATAGGGAGAGATTTCTGGAAGAAGAATCCACGTGGTGTAGCTGCGTCGGGTAAACCGGAACCGGCTAATGCAGAGGAAATGTGTCCAATAGGGATGATGCAGAGTGCCATAGCTGCGGTCTTAATCCGTAACCGCAAAATGTAGCAAACATACGGAAGAAACAAAGTAGCAGGCACTACTACAGAAAGGTGCAATAAAAAATAACCTTTAATAAAAAAAAGTTAAAATACTAGTACAGGCAGTACACTAGACACGGGAGGAAGATAGAGCAACAACCTGATGTGTTTCGCCTAGTGGCGCTTAATGATAGGTTATAATGCAAAGGAAATTATACCTATTTATAAGGCAACATGTTAACCCTTCCAATGCTGGTAGAAAATTTAAAAACACCAATTGTGAATAAAAACATCAACAAACTTACAATAGGATCTACATAGAAAAAATCCCGGTCTCTGCATATATGAACAAGGGGATACATAGATATACCAAGGGGATACATAGATATACCAACAGTTGTAATATCAAAACATTAATTTAATCATCTATTAAATAATTGATATCGCACTCTTTATTCATGCCATTGGGTTGTCGTGTATACAATTTTTAATAGATGATTAAATTAATGTTTTGATATTACAACTGTTGGTATATCTATGTATCCCCTTGTTCATATATGCAGAGACCGGGATTTTTTCTATGTAGATCCTATTGTAAGTTTGTTGTTTTTATTCACAATTGGTGTTTTTAAACTTTCTACCAGCATTGGAAGGGTTAACATGTTGCCTTATAAATAGGTATCATTTTCTTTGCATTATAACCTATGATTAAGCGCCACTAGAGGGCGTGAAACGCGTCAGGTTGTTGCTCTATCTTTCTCCCGTGTCTAGTGTACTGTCTGTACTAGTATTTTAACTTTTTTTATTAAAGGTTATTTTTTATTGCACCTTTCTGTAGAAATTATTTCTCTCTGCGTCTCAAGATACTTCCTGCATGGTCAGTGGACTGTGGTACCATCACTGATGATTTATGTAGGCCACCTCCGTGAAAATTGTTTGATTGGAAATTAATAAACTTTTCCGTCTTCAATAAGGGCCAGGTCTGAAGAGCCTGAAGAATCGCTCGAAGTTGCAGAATGTTAATTGGTAAACTTGCCTTTAGAGGAGACCAAACTCCTTGTGCTCTTTGAGAAACCCAGAGAGACTGGTGTCCGTGGGCATAATTGCCCAGGACTGACAAAAGAAGGATGCCCCCATGGTCAAAGAAAGATTGTGTCCCCAAGAAAAAATTTGTCTGACGGAGAAATCCAAAGCAATCTGCTATTCCAAATTAAGATATTTATTTCACCACTGAGGTAGCATAGAGAAATAAAGAGGCCTCCAGTGAAAAGGGGCAAAAGTAACTCTGCCTGAAATGGAGCCTTTTGTAGGGAGACACTAGATGCATAAGAATTAAGTCTTATATGACTCGTATAAATGCTACCCTTATAGCAGGATATAATAAGCTTTTAGGTACATTGATTCTCCAAACATTGTCTTGAAGAAAAATAGAAGCTCTAAACTTCTGGCAACTTCCTATGAAAAAGAACAGATAAAGCACAAAATTTGACCTTTTAGTCAAGGACATCCTGTAAAAAACTTAAGTATTCTAGGAATACTAAAGGAATACCAAGAAAACCCTATGGAAGAACACCACTCAAAATATTCCTTCTAAATCTTGTGATAAATCTTTTGTGTCACAGGCTTTCTGACCTGATTCAAAGTTTCAATGACCGAATCTGAAAAATCTCTATGTCTCAAAACTAGCCGGTCAACCTCCACACCGTTCAATTTAGAGATTTAAGATCCTGATGGAAAAGAGGACCTTGAGACAACAGGTCTTGAACAAATGCTTCCACAACAACAGGTCTCTAAAGGTCTCTGCTTCATAACTGCTGTTTTTGGCGAGCCTGCAGGCTCGCCAGAAACACGGGGCATCAAGCTCCATACGGAGCTTGATACATATGCCCCAGAGTCTAAGACAACCCCTGCATGGCCAATGGACTGCAAGTACCCCCCTTGATGATTTATATAGGCCACCACCGTGTTATTGTCAAACTGAAAACAGACAAAACTTTCCTCCTTCAACGAGGGCCAAGGCTGAAGAGCCCAAAGAATCGTTCAAATTTATAGAATGTTGATTGATAACCTTGCCTCTAGTGAAGACTCCTTGCGCTGGTCGAGAAACACAGACCACCCCCTAGCTGGGGTCCGTTGGCACAATAAACCAAGACTGACGAAGGAAGGATGGACCAAGGGTCAACAAAAGACTTTGTGTCCTCAAGAAAAAGATTCTCTGATGGAGAAATCTAAAGCAATCTGATGTTCTAATTGTAGATAAATCTTTGCCCCCTGAGGTAGCATAGATAATTAAAGGGTTCTCAAGTGAAGAGGGGCAAAAGGCACTGCATCTGAAGCAGCTAGCATAAGACCCACCACCTCCATGCACCGAGTTACTGATGGAAATGGAGTCCTTTGTAGGGAAAGACATGCCTTCTGAATCTTTAGTTTGCAAAGATCCGTCAGGAATTAGATGCATAAGGATTGATTCTATTATGACTCCTATAAATGCTACTCTTATAGCAGGATATAATGAGCTTTTGGGTACATTGGTACTCCAACCAATGTCTTGAAGGAAGATAGAAGCTTGTGAGTTTGAGCAATAGCTAGTGACAGGGAATAAGCTTGCACTAGTATGTCATCCAGATACGGAGCAACTGAAATGCTCTAAATTCTAATCACTGCCAAGATTGTATCCAACACAGAGTGACAAACTGCTAGTGTTTGCAGATATGCAAACTTCAGGAAATGAAAGTAATCCCTGTGTATAGTAATGTGCAGATATGCATCCTTGAGGTCTATAGTAGCCATAAAGTGACCCTTTTGGTTTAAGGGTAAAATAGTGAGGAATATTACCATTATACAAGTGGGAACCCTGACAAACATGGACAATGAACAGATTGGAGTAAAACCCTTGACCCTGAGGGGACAGGTACTGGGATTAATTATTCCCATATCCTCCAAATCCTTTATAAAGGCTGCTGCCTCTAATGGATTTTTGGCAATATGAGATAGGCCCGCTGGTCAATAAGGAGGACTCTGCTTCAAAGAGAACAAAACTCTTAATCTCTTGAAAGACGCAAAACAGTCAGTCTGGATATCCAAACTATTTTTCCTGATCAATCCTAAAATAAATAAACGTATACAGAAGTTTATACAAAGATTATAAATCTGTACATGGCATAAGCATCAGTATGTAATATACTGGTATATACTTAATACACACATATTTAGTTTGTCATGTGGCTTTACTGACCAGAGAAGCACCACATATAGACCAACAGGTACACCGTAGATACTTGTAAATTCATGTACAAAATAAGCAGAGATTGCAGAGATTGCGAATACACAATGTACATTGTTAATGAAAATATTTACGATTAATGTTCAGTATCTGCATGATAAACATATGTGCATACATATAAATTACCCATTCAAGGCTAGATTAAAAGTGGAGCACTAATTTATCGCGCACCTGTTTACACTGTTTTTAGGGGTTAAAGTTGGCAGGTGTGGGGTGTTAGAAAAATGCCTTTACATAGCGGTCTATGGGGAACTGTGTGTTCCCTGTAAATATATATACTTATATACATATATATTTATGTGTTAATATGTGCGCGACTTACCCCCATTGCTGCGCTAGGTTCTCATGCCGTGTTGGCATGAGAATGAGGCTCCCATTGAAGCCTATAGAAGTGCACTCTCATGAGCCCAATGCTTTCATGCAATGCGAACCATTATACCTAACTTGTAATAGTAGCACATATTTGCGTGCCCTGGTATTACTAAGTGGAGCGCGAATATCACCCTTGTGAAAGCAATATTTTGCGCTCCACTTGTAATCTGGCCCTCAGTGGGTATAAAAGAGATACCAATAGATCTTATCTCTACTGATAATGAAAATATTCATGATCTATGTTCAGTATCTGCATGATAGAACCTTTGTGTATGGATATAAATTACACATAACATAGGTATAAAAGAGATAGCAAAAGATTTTATCTCTAAAGGATCTACAGATAAATCCTGCACAACTGCATTTGGAACAAAACATCCATAGTAATATGCATGAAAGGTATATACCTAGTGGAGCATATTGTAATGCTCGTGGGATACTTCACTATCAGACCGAACTCGGCCAGTAGTCTTCTAATCCCGTGTCAAGCCGGAATGATAGGGAATATCCCAAGCAGAGAAAGTTCGCAAGATGAGAAAAGTTGCACTCACCACAGGCAGGATAGTCTTCAGCGGCACCGGTAAAGCAGTCCAAGGGTAAACCACTAGAATGGTCAAGCAGGCAGAGTTTGGCAACAGAGAGGCAATCCAGAACAATAGGGGTTAATCAAGAGAGTAGTCAGACAAGCAGAGTTCAGTAGCAGTATATCAATCCAGCAAATTAGGGGTTAATCAGGCAGAGTAGTCAGACAGGCAGAGTTCAGTAGCAGTATATCAATGCAGCAATTTAGGGGTTCAACAGGCAGAGTAGTCAGACAGGCAGGGTTCATCAACAATAAGGCAAATAACAGTAACAATCTATCACACCCAGGAGGACACAAAGTAACACCTATACATGGGCAGTGATAGTCCGATTTGAAATCAATTACATAGGAGCAGGATTCGCGCCACAGGCGTCAGGACCGGCATCAGAGAGAAAGGAGCGTGCAGTGATAACATCAGCGCCGCACGCATCCGGACCCGACACAGCCCCTGGCAACGAGCAGAGAAGCAGACGCCGCGCCCCTAGCAATGGCTAGAGCGGCACAGCGTTAAAAAGCCCCCCTCTCAAGGGTTCCCTCCAGGAACCAGAGTTGGCCTCAAAGGATGAGCAGCATGGAATCTGGAGACCAAAGATGGAGCATGCACATCACGTGCAGGAACCCAGAAATGATCTGCCACAGAGTAACCCTTCCAATGTATCAGATACTGCAGTTGTCTGGCCTGTATTTGGAGTCTAGGATCTAAGCTACCTCATATTCAGGGTCACCACGGACCAGGAGTGGAGGAGGTGGAGCTTGAAGCCGGGTATATCTATTCCTGATATAAGGCTTGAGTAGTGAGATGTGGAAGACTGGGTGTATGCACAGGGTTTTGGACAAGGCCATTTTGTAGGCAACAGCAGACAGTCTTTTCAGGACTTTGTAAGGACCGATAAACCTAGGCCCCAATTTGTGACAGGGTTGACATAGATGAATATGCGAAGTAGAGACCCTAACACGTTCACCTACTGAGATGGCACTCTACAGAAGCTCTATGATGATCAGCAAACTTTTTATATCTAGAGACAGCTAAACTTAGCTGAGAGCTAATACGTCACCAATGAGTGGTGAGTTCAGTAACATGACGGTCTGCAGCAGGAACCCCAGTAGACTGAGCAAAAACAGGTAAGACACGAGGTTGATACCCTGTTGTGGCTTGAAATGGAGAACATCGTAGAGAAGAGTGCCAATGAGTGTTTCTTGCCAGCTCGGCTAAGGGCAGCATGTCAGACCAATTGGTATGGAGAGAATTGACAAAGGCTCTAAAGTAGGCCTCGAGATCCTGGTTTACCCTCTCATTTAGTCCATTGGTTTGAGGATGGTAGCAAGAAGACAAAGAAACAGTGGTTCCAATCAACTTGCAAAAGGCTCTCCAAAAGGTAGAGATGAATTGTGGACCTCTGTCGGAAACAATATTCACAGGAATGCCATGAAGTCGTACCACATGCAAGAGAAAAAGAGACGATAATTCATGGGCCGGTGGCAGTTTAGTTAAGGGTACAAAATGAGCCAGTCTGGAGAACAGATCCACCACAACCCAGATAACTGTATGATGGTCAGAAGGTGGGAGGTCCACAATGAAGTCCATACTTATGTGTGTCCATGGTTGTTTGGGAATGGACAAAGGTTGGAGCAAGCCAGGAGGCAAGGATCGGGGAGTTTTGTTGGCAGCACAAGTTGTGCAGGCTTTCACATAATCCTGAGCGTCAGACATCATAGTAGGCCACCATACATGTTGGGAAAGACGCTTAAAGGTCCTAGTCAAAACAGGATGTCCTGAGAGTTTACTATCATGAGCCCAGGATAGCACATGGGTGCGTAGGTTCAGAGGCACAAAGAGGATATCGGAGGCCACGGGGGCTCCAGGAGGTTTACTGGACTGGGCACATTGCAGTCTTTGCAGAAGAGTGGTATTTAGTTGAGCAACCACACAGGAGGGAGTAATGATGTGTTCAATAGGAGCTTCAGAAGAATTACTTGAGTGAGGGAACTGACGGGAAAGGGCTACTGCCTTCTTGTTCTTGGTCTCAGGAAGATAAGAGACCACAAAGATAAAATGGGAAAAGAACAAGGCCCACCTGGCCTGTCGAGGATTGAGTCGATGAGCAGTCTCTAGGTAACTCAGATTCTTGTGGTCGGTGAGAATCTGAATAGGATTGGTGGTGCCCTCTAACCAATGACACCATTCAGTCAAGGCTATCTTAATGGCTAAGAGTTCACGATTACCCACATCGTAATTCCTCTCTGCAGGAGTATAGTGTTTAGAGAAAAAGGCTACAGGGTGTGACTTGGAAGTCAAGGGATCCCTTTGGGTTAGAACTGCTCCAGCCCCTATCTCGGAGGCATCAACCTCTAAAGTGAACTGTAGGTCAGGATCAGGATGGTGGAGCACAGGAGCAGAACAGAAAACGTTCTTCAGATGAGAGAAGGCATTAATGGCTTCAGGAGGCCAATGTTTACAGTCTTTGTTCCGTTTTGTCAATTCAGTGAGTGGAGCGACTGTTTGAGAAAAGTTCTTTAAAAACTTGCGGTACTAATTAGAGAACCCCAAGAATCTCTGTAATTCATTTAATGAAGTAGGTTGAGGCCATTCTAGAAATGCGGTGAGTTTAGCAGGATCCATGGCAAAACCCTCCTTCGAGATGATATAACCTAGGAACTGGATCTGGACTTGGTCAAACTCACATTTTTCTAGCTTGGCTACCAAAGAATTGTCTCTGAGACGTTAAAGTACCTGTCTCACATGCTTATGATGCTCCTCCAGAGTGGAAGAGAAAACAAGGATGTCATCCAGATAGACGATGATAGTGCGGTTGAGGAGGGCACGGAAGACATTGCTGACAAATGCCTGGAAGACTGCTTGCTGGGGCGTTACACAGTCCAAAGGGCATTACAAGGTATTCGTAATGACCTTGTCTTGTGTTGAAGGCGGTCTTCCATTTGCTGCCTGGGAAGATACAAATCAGGTTATATGCCCCATGTAAGTCTAGCTTGGTGAAGGAGTGAGCATCCTAGAGTGAGTGATACAGTTCGGTGATCAAAGGAATGGGATAGTGATTCTTAATAGTTATGTTGTTCATGGCCCTGTAGTCAATGCAGGGTATGAGTCCACCATCCTTCTTATTGACGAAAAAGAAGCCTGCCCCAGCAGGAGAGGAGGAAGAGCGAGTTAAACCTTTAGCTAGGTTCTCTTGGATGTACTCCTCCATAGATTTGGGTTTAGCTTTGGAGGGTGGATAAGTCCTCCCTTTAGGAAGTGGGGCTCCAGGAAAGAGGTCGATCTTGCAGTTATAAGGACGGTGGGGTGGCAGCATTTCGGTTGCTTTTTTCTCAACACACATCTGCGAAGTCCACATATACTGAGGGAAGGTTTGGAGGAGTCTTTATACTGGCTATGGGAATGCAGAGCAGAGGAGTAACTTTAGCAAGGCAGGAGTGAAAACAGGAGGTACCCCAGGAGGCCAGTTCTCCTTCCGACCAGTCGAACTGTGGATTGTGTATCCGAAGCCAAGGAAGACCAAGGATGACAGGCTGTGCTGGGGAATGAATGACCTTGAACTGCAGCTGTTCGGTATGAAGGACTTCCACAGTCAGGGTCAGGGGTGCTGACTCAAAATGGATCAACCCTGAACCAAGGGGGGTGCCATCCAGAGTAGTTATTTTGAGACAATGTCTTTTCTGCGGAAGAGGCAAGCCAGCTTGAATCATAAAACGGTGATCCAGAAAATTTCCAGCTGACCCCTTAATCAATGAAGGCTTGAGTGTGGACAGTATTCTGAAGGACGGTAAGGGTAACAGGTACCAGAAGCCGAGAGGAGTCAGGGGATTTAGTAGAGATCATGCTTAGAGGTACCCCAGTGTTATCCCCTAAGCATTGGCTTTTCCTGGACGAATGTCACAGTTCTTTAGTTGGTGGGAGATAAAACCGCAATAAAAGCATAGTCTCAATCTCCTCCTTCTCTGTCTTTCAGACTCTTAGGGTTTAAAGGAGGAAAGATCCATGGGTTCTTCTACAGAGGTGGTTGGAGAAGTTGAAGGGGTAGAGGATACTGCAGAAACCGGACGAATAGAAGGACGGAAGGGAAGGACTCTCTGAGTTCTGTCTCTCTCAGCTTGTCTTTCCTGGAAGCGAGAGTATAGACTGATGCAAAGTGTTATAAAGTCATCCAAAGAAGAGGGAATATCACGATAGGTGAGTTCATCTTTGATACTTTCATGCAGACTCCTCCAAAAGGCTGCCTTGAGGGCACTGCCATCCCAACTGGTCTCTTGTGTCAAAGTGCGAAACTCGATGGCAAATTGTGCCACAGTTCTATTGCCCTGGTGGAGCTCTAGGAGAAAAAATTCTGCAGCAGAAGTACGGCCAGAAGTCCCAAACACAGAAGCAAGTGCAGAAATGAAGACATCAGCGTCATTCAGGAGTGGAGCGTTCTGTTCCAAAAGGGGAGAGACCCAGGCTTGGCCCTTGTCTTTCAGTAAGGAAATGATAAAGGTGACCCTTGACTGGTGAGACTGAAGATCATTGCGGAAGTGCAGCCTGCATTGGTTAAGAAAACCCCTGCAATCAGTAGTACCCTTATACTTGTCAGGCAATGGTATCCGGGATATACTTTCAGAAGCAGAGGAAGAAGCCGCAGTACCAGGAGCAGAGACTGGTGGTACAACAACAGGGGCGTTATTCCTCGTTGTAACTAGTAAAGAGAGTTGAGCGGTTATAGCCTCTAGCTTGGAATCCATATTCTGCAACTGTGTGGTATGGGTTCCCAACATCTGTCCCTGAAGATAAACTGCTCCTGCCACCTCATCTGGCTCCATGGCCCAAGTATAATGTAATGTTCATGGGATACTCCACTATCAGTCCGAACTCTGCCAGTAGTCTTCTTATCCCGGCGTTGAGCCGGAATGATAGGGAATATCCCAGAGCAGAGAAAGTTTGCAAGACGAGAAAAGTTGCACTCACCACAGGCAGGATAGTCTTCAGCGGAAACGGTAAAGCAGTCCAAAGGTAAACCACTAGAATGGTCAGGCAGGCAGGGTTTGGCAACGGTAAAGCAGTCCAAGGGTAAACCCCTAGAATGGTCAGGCAGGCAGAGTTTGGCAACAGAGAGGCAATCCAGAACAATAGGGGTTAATCAAGAGAGTAGTCAGACAAGCAGAGTTCAGTAGCAGTATATAAATCCAGCAAATTAGGGGTTAATCAGGCAGAGTAGTCAGATAGACAGAGTTCAGTAGCAGTATATCAATCCAGCAATTCAGGGGTTCAACAGGCAGGGTTCATCAACAATAAAGCAAATAACAGTAATGATCTAGCACACCCAGGAGCACACAAAGTAACACCTATACATGGGCAGTGATAGATCGATTTGAAAACACTTACATAGGAGCAGGATTCACGCCACAGGCGTCAGGACCGGCATCGGAAAGAGAGAGGAGCGTGCGGCGATGACGTCAGCGCTGCACGCATCAGGACCCGACACAGCCCCTGGCAACGAGCAGGGAAGGAGAAGCCGCGCCCCTAGCAATGGATAGAGTGGCGCGGCATGACACATATATTATAGTATTGTGTACAGGAATAGCATATAATGTCTTGCATATCTATAGAGACAGAAGTCCTGCCTATGTAAAAATCTTAATGTATGCTGCTGAACATAAAATAAACATAAACAGCTTCTAGAGATTTGCATATAATAATAGTGTCCATAACCGTACAATGCTTTATTGACTAACAAAGAAGTATTAATAGCGCAGATAGTTATAATAAATGATAATGGTATATGTCATTATGTTCAATATATATTTACACATATTATAGTAAATTGTGTACACTGTAGATCACATAAGAATGTGCTGAGGTGTACAGCTGCTTAAAGGTCTTTCAAAAAACACCTGCATAGAGGATGTTATCAAATCTGAATCC